>NW_027599020.1:10000-32806 GCF_964194155.1 Cetorhinus maximus | reverse complement strand
TCGGTGACCGTGCCGGCCGGGACTGTGTCTCAAGACAGACGTCGGACGGGCGCACCAGCCTCCCCCCCTGACAGGGAGGCCAGTGCCGGGCTCAGCTTATTCTCTCGGTGCAAACAAACGGGTACCTTCACCGCGAAGGACGCACACGCACGGGAAGCACTGCGGGGGGGTTGCCGTGTGGACCTTCGTCTTAAGTTATGCCAGAGAAATCGTGCGTTCAGCACAAGGAACGGGTTTTTATTTCTTTTTGCGGGCACCCGGTGTGCTAGCTGCATCACACACTCGGGTGAAGGCGGCGGACCTGGCGATCCAACACCCGTTCCTTCACTGGAAAATCGTGCCACTCGTTTAACATTATCGGCGCCTCGGCCTCACAAGGCGCTGTGGCTTCGAGAGGTGCGCCAGCCACCACTCGAACATGCTAATGTGTCCGTCTGTGACCCGCAGGAAACAGAAGAGCGAGGGTATTCCGCTCAGCCTCAGCAACAGCATACGCGCTGGCCGGCCAAGGGCCCTACCGCATCGGACACCTAGCACCGCATCTTTCCTCTGAGGAGCGAGACACACGCACACCGCTTCCCCGCCACCGAGCACACGTCTGCTTTCGGAGCCAGCGTGGCCTCGCTCGGGTACTGGTTCAACCGCGGGTGGAGGGGTGGTCCGCAGCGGTGCAATTTTCTTACTTTTGCAACAACCGAAGCAACCTGTTGGCGCTCGCACGGCTAGGAAATGCCGACTGGCGTGCGTCGCCTGCGTTCAAAACGGTTCTGGGCACGCACACGGTGTTGACTCTGCCCATGTCAAACACTGCAGTGTGCAACCCAAGGGGACTCAGGCACCCCGCCCGCCCCCTAGGTGCCTGTGAACAGGCTTTGTATTTTTATTTTTCATCATCAAGTACACCGCCAGGTGACACTTTGTGATTTTTATTGCTCATAAATACAGTTCTCTTATTTGTAAATCAACGGAAGCAACATGTTGGCGCTCGCACGACTAGGAAATGCCGACTGGCGTGCGTCGCCTGCGTTCAAAACGGTTCTGGGCACGCACACAGTGCTGACTCTGCCCATGTCAAACACTACAGTGTGCAACCCAAGGGGACTCAGGCACCCCGCCCGCCCCCTAGGTGCCTGTGAACAGGCTTTGTATTTTTATTATTCATCATCAAGTACACCGCCAGGTGACACTTTGTGATTTTTTTTGCTCATAAATACAGTTTTCTTATTTGTAAAACATCGGAAGCAACATGTTGGCGCTCGCACGGCTAGGAAATGCCGACTGGCGTGCGTCGCCTGCTTTCACATCGGTTCTGGGCACGCACACAGTGCTGACTCTGCCCATGTCAAACACTACAGTGTGCAACCCAAGGGGACTCAGGCACCCCGCCCGCCCCCTAGGTGCCTGCGAACAGGCTTTGTATTTTTATTTCTCATCATCAAGTACACCGCCAGGTGAAACTTTGTGATTTTTTTTTTTGCTGCTCATAAATACAATTTTCTTATTTATAAAACAACGGAAGCAACCTGTTGGCGCTCGCACGGAGAGGAAATGCCGACCGGCGTGCGTCGCCTGCGTTCAAAAGGGTTCTGGGCACGCACACAGTGTTGACTCTGTCCATGTCAAACACTCTATAGTGTGCAACCCAAGGGGACTCAGGCACCCCCGCCCCAAAGGTGCCTGTGAACAGACTTTGTATTTTTATTTTTCATCATCAAGTACACCGCCAGGTGACACTTTGTGATTTTTTTTGTTCATAAATACACATGTATATATATATTTGACACTTTGTCATTTTGTCTGTTCTTTTCGCCACACGCCATGTTTATTAAACCAGGGTTACCACCGGTCTGGACCCTGGCCGATATTTCAGACCGACAACGGAGTTCGGAAAGCCCGCACAAATTCATCTTAAATCCTCATATAGGACTTCCGAGAGCTCTTTGAAAGGTATTCTATTTGAAAACGCTTACCACCCTCAAAGTCGCACTTTTCTGGGCATTTTTAAAGTGTGACCGTTGTCTGAAAATGTTCTGAAAATCGTGTCCCCGAAAATCTCCGGGTACCCCGCCAACCTCCCCTGCCAACAATTGCAACCGTAAGGTCGGGCGGTAGGCCTACCGTCCAGGAGGCCCCAAAGCCCGCAAAACGCCATTTTGCCATTTTCTCATCGGGACTTCCGAGGGGAACTCATTAACGAGCTCCAGGAGTGGTATGCCAGAAATTGCAACTTGACCCGTCGCCGGGCACACCCGCTACTCTCTGCGGGAATACCCCCACCGGGTGCCGGGTAAAGGCCTCGGATCTGACCTCATGGACTTCCGTCTGCGCACGGATTTTGCTCTCGCGGGCCCAAGAGCCACTTTCCACGGCCTACCAACGCAATCCGAAGTGCATTGGCCAACCATTACAACGGGAAACACTTTGCCTCTCCGCCAGAGACTAAGTCCAATTGGTTAACCATTTCTCAGGAAAACACTTTGCCTCTCTGCCAGAGACTAAGTCCAATTGGTTAACCATTTCTCTTGAAAACACTTTGCCTCTCTGCCAGAGACTAAGTCCAATTGGTTATCCATTTCTCGTGAAAACACTTTGCCTCTCTGCCAGAGACTAAGTCCAATTGGTTAACCATTTCTCGTGAATACACTTTGTCTCTCTGCCAGAGACTAAGTCCAATTGGTTAACCATTTCTCGTGAAAACACTTTGTCTCTCCGCCAGAGACTAAGTCCAATTGGTTAATCATTTCTCAAGGCCACAATTTGCCTGCCGTTCAGAGACCAAGTCCAATTGGTTAACCATTTCTCTTGAAAACACTTTGCCTCTCTGCCAGAGACTAAGTCCAATTGGTTAACCATTTCTCGTGAAAACACTTTGTCTCTCCTCCAGAGACTAAGTCCAATTGGTTAATCATTTCTCAAGGCCACAATTTGCCTGCCGTTCAGAGACCAAGTCCAATTGGTTAACCATTTCTCTTGAAAACACTTTGCCTCTCTGCCAGAGACTAAGTCCAATTGGTTAACCATTTCTCTTGAAAACACTTTGTCTCTCCGCCAGAGACTAAGTCCAATTGGTTAACCATTTCTCGTGAAAACACTTTGCCTCTCTGCCAGAGACTAAGTCCAATTGGTTAACCATTTCTCGTGAAAACACTTTGCCTCTCTGCCAGAGACTAAGTCCAATTGGTTATCCATTTCTCTTGAAAACACTTTGTCTCTCCGCCAGAGACTAAGTCCAATTGGTTAACCATTTCTCGTGAAAACACTTTGCCTCTCTGCCAGAGACTAAGTCCAATTGGTTAACCATTTCTCGTGAAAACACTTTGCCTCTCTGCCAGAGACTAAGTCCAATTGGTTAACCATTTCTCGTGAAAATACTTGGTCTCTCCGCCAGAGACTAAGTCCAATTGGTTAATCATTTCTCAAGGCCACAATTTGCCTGCCGTTCAGAGAAAAAGTCCAATTGGTTAACCATTTCTCTTGAAAACACTTTGCCTCTCTGCCAGAGACTAAGTCCAATTGGTTAACCATTTCTCTTGAAAACACTTTGTCTCTCCGCCAGAGACTAAGTCCAATTGGTTAACCATTTCTCTTGAAAACACTTTGCCTCTCTGCCAGAGACTAAGTCCAATTGGTTAACCATTTCTCGTGAAAACACTTTGTCTCTCTGCCAGAGACTAAGTCCAATTGGTTAACCATTTCTCAGGGGCTCACCGAGGGCAATCTGTAACGTCTCGCGGGCCCGGGGGCCCCTTTGCACGGCCTGCCAATGCAATCCGAGCCGCACTGTCCTTCGTTTGGTTAACCATTTCTCAGGGGCACACCGAGGGCACCCTGCATTGTCTCGCGGGCCCGGAGGCCACTTTGCACGGCCTGCCAACGCAATGCGAGGTGCTTCGCCCTTGGCCGCCTTCCCGGCCGGCTTCGGGACGTTTCGGGGGCTCTCACCGGGGCAAATCCGGTCCCCCGGGCGATTAGGAGGCCTCCCCGGGCAGGCCCGGGCTTCAGGCCGCCGCTTTTCCATCCCGGCCGAAAGAGGCGAAAAATGCCGAAAATGGCCAAAAATGGCCGCCGGCAGGGCCTGTCGGTCGGTTTGGCGGCAGCCTGGGTCGGTCCCTGCAGACCTGGAGGCTCGAGAAGGTTTTTGGCGATGTCGACCGATTCTCGATTTGCCACCTCCTACTATTCTGCAGGTACCCCGCCAACCTCCCCTGCCGACAATTCCAACCGTAAGGTCGGGCGGTAGTCCTACCGACGAAGAGGCCCCAAAGCCCGCAAAACGCCATTTTGCCCATTCCTCATCGGGACTTCCGCGGGGAACTCATTAACCAGCTCCATGAGTGGCATGCCAGAAATTGCAACTTGACCCGTCGCCGGGCAGATTCGCTACTCTCTGCGGGAATACCCCCACCGGGTGCCGGGTAAAGGCCTCGGATCTGACCTCATGGACTTCCGTCTGTGCACGGATTTTGCTCTCGCGGGCCCAAGAGCCTCATTGCCCGCCCTGCCAATGCAACCCGAGGTCCATTGGCCTCATTGGTTCATTATTTCTCGAGAAAACACTTTGCCTCTCCGCCAGAGACTAAGTCCAATTGGTTAATCATTTCTCAAGGCCACAATTTGCCTGCCGTTCGGAGACTAAGTCCAATTGGTTAACCATTTCTCTTGAAAACACTTTGCCTCTCTGCCAGAGACTAAGTCCAATTGGTTAACCATTTCTCTTGAAAACACTTTGCCTCTCCGCCAGAGACTAAGTCCAATTGGTTAATCATTTCTCTTGAAAACACTTTGCCTCTCCGCCAGAGACTAAGTCCAATTGGTTAACCATTTCTCGTGAAAACACTTTGCCTCTCTGCCAGAGACTAAGTCCAATTGGTTAACCATTTCTCTTGAAAACACTTTGCCTCTCTGCCAGAGACTAAGTCCAATTGGTTAACCATTTCTCGTGAAAACACTTTGTCTCTCTGCCAGAGACTAAGTCCAATTGGTTAACCATTTCTCAGGGGCACACCGAGGGCAACCTGTAACGTCTCGCGGGCCCGGGGGCCCCTTTGCACGGCCTGCCAATGCAATCCGAGGCGCACTGTCCTTCGTTTGGTTAACCATTTCTCAGGGGCACACCGAGGGCACCCTGCATTGTCTCGCGGGCCCGGAGGCCACTTTGCACGGCCTGCCAATGCAATCCGAGGTCCTTCGCCCTTGGCCGCCTTCCCGGCCGGCTTCGGGACGTTTCGGGGGCTCTCACCGGGGCAAATCCGGTCCCCCGGGCGATTATGAGGCCTCCCCGGGCAGGCCCGGGCTTCAGGCCGCCGCTTTTCCATCCCGGCCGAAAGAGGCGAAAAATGCCGAAAATGGCCAAAAATGGCCGCCGGCAGGGCCTGTCGGTCGGTTTGGCGGCAGCCTGGGTCGGTCCCTGCAGACCTGGAGGCTCGAGAAGGTTTTTGGCGATGTCGACCGATTCTCGATTTGCCACCTCCTACTATTCTGCAGGTACCCCGCCAACCTCCCCTGCCAACAATTCCAACCGTAAGGTCGGGCGGTAGTCCTACCGTCCAGGAGGCCCTAAAAGCCCGCAAAACGCCATTTTGCCCTTTCCTCATCGGGACTTCCGAGGGGAACTCATGAACCAGCTCCAGGAGTGGCATGCCAGAAATTGCAACTTGACCCGTCGCCGGGCAGATTCGCTACTCTCTGCGGGAATACCCCCACCGGGTGCCGGGTAAAGGCCTCGGATCTGACCTCATGGACTTCCGTCTGTGCACGGATTTTGCTCTCGCGGGCCCAAGAGCCTCATTGCCCGGCCTGCCAATGCAACCCGAGGTCCATTGGCCTCATTGGTTAATTATTTCTCGAGAAAACACTTTGCCTCTCCGCCAGAGACTAAGTCCAATTGGTTAATCATTTCTCAAGGCCACAATTTGCCTGCCGTTCAGAGACTAAGTCCAATTGGTTAACCATTTCTCTTGAAAACACTTTGCCTCTCTGCCAGAGACTAAGTCCAATTGGTTAACCATTTCTCTTGAAAACACTTTGTCTCTCCGCCAGAGACTAAGTCCAATTGGTTAATCATTTCTCTTGAAAACACTTTGCCTCTCCGCCAGAGACTAAGTCCAATTGGTTAACCATTTCTCGTGAAAACACTTTGCCTCTCTGCCAGAGACTAAGTCCAATTGGTTAACCATTTCTCTTGAAAACACTTTGCCTCTCTGCCAGAGACTAAGTCCAATTGGTTAACCATTTCTCGTGAAAACACTTTGTCTCTCTGCCAGAGACTAAGTCCAAGTGGTTAACCATTTCTCGTGAAAACACTTTGCCTCTCCGCCAGAGACTAAGTCCAATTGGTTAATCATTTCTCAAGGCCACAATTTGCCTGCCGTTCAGAGACCAAGTCCAATTGGTTAACCATTTCTCTTGAAAACACTTTGCCTCTCTGCCAGAGACTAAGTCCAATTGGTTAACCATTTCTCTTGAAAACACTTTGTCTCTCCGCCAGAGACTAAGTCCAATTGGTTAACCATTTCTCTTGAAAACACTTTGCCTCTCTGCCAGAGACTAAGTCCAATTGGTTAACCATTTCTCGTGAAAACACTTTGCCTCTCTGCCAGAGACTAAGTCCAATTGGTTATCCATTTCTCTTGAAAACACTTTGTCTCTCCGCCAGAGACTAAGTCCAATTGGTTAACCATTTCTCTGGAAAACACTTTGCCTCTCTGCCAGAGACTAAGTCCAATTGGTTAACCATTTCTCTTGAAAACACTTTGCCTCTCTGCCAGAGACTAAGTCCAATTGGTTAACCATTTCTCTTGAAAACACTTTGTCTCTCCGCCAGAGACTAAGTCCAATTGGTTAATCATTTCTCTTGAAAACACTTTGCCTCTCCGCCAGAGACTAAGTCCAATTGGTTAACCATTTCTCGTGAAAACACTTTGCCTCTCTGCCAGAGACTAAGTCCAATTGGTTAACCATTTCTCTTGAAAACACTTTGCCTCTCTGCCAGAGACTAAGTCCAATTGGTTAACCATTTCTCGTGAAAACACTTTGTCTCTCTGCCAGAGACTAAGTCCAATTGGTTAACCATTTCTCAGGGGCACACCGAGGGCAACCTGTAACGTCTCGCGGGCCCGGGGGCCCCTTTGCACGGCCTGCCAATGCAATCCGAGGCGCACTGTCCTTCGTTTGGTTAACCATTTCTCAGGGGCACACCGAGGGCACCCTGCATTGTCTCGCGGGCCCGGAGGCCACTTTGCACGGCCTGCCAATGCAATCCGAGGTCCTTCGCCCTTGGCCGCCTTCCCGGCCGGCTTCGGGACGTTTCGGGGGCTCTCACCGGGGCAAATCCGGTCCCCCGGGCGATTATGAGGCCTCCCCGGGCAGGCCCGGGCTTCAGGCCGCCGCTTTTCCATCCCGGCCGAAAGAGGCGAAAAATGCCGAAAATGGCCAAAAATGGCCGCCGGCAGGGCCTGTCGGTCGGTTTGGCGGCAGCCTGGGTCGGTCCCTGCAGACCTGGAGGCTCGAGAAGGTTTTTGGCGATGTCGACCGATTCTCGATTTGCCACCTCCTACTATTCTGCAGGTACCCCGCCAACCTCCCCTGCCAACAATTCCAACCGTAAGGTCGGGCGGTAGTCCTACCGTCCAGGAGGCCCTAAAAGCCCGCAAAACGCCATTTTGCCCTTTCCTCATCGGGACTTCCGAGGGGAACTCATGAACCAGCTCCAGGAGTGGCATGCCAGAAATTGCAACTTGACCCGTCGCCGGGCAGATTCGCTACTCTCTGCGGGAATACCCCCACCGGGTGCCGGGTAAAGGCCTCGGATCTGACCTCATGGACTTCCGTCTGTGCACGGATTTTGCTCTCGCGGGCCCAAGAGCCTCATTGCCCGGCCTGCCAATGCAACCCGAGGTCCATTGGCCTCATTGGTTAATTATTTCTCGAGAAAACACTTTGCCTCTCCGCCAGAGACTAAGTCCAATTGGTTAATCATTTCTCAAGGCCACAATTTGCCTGCCGTTCAGAGACTAAGTCCAATTGGTTAACCATTTCTCTTGAAAACACTTTGCCTCTCTGCCAGAGACTAAGTCCAATTGGTTAACCATTTCTCTTGAAAACACTTTGTCTCTCCGCCAGAGACTAAGTCCAATTGGTTAATCATTTCTCTTGAAAACACTTTGCCTCTCCGCCAGAGACTAAGTCCAATTGGTTAACCATTTCTCGTGAAAACACTTTGCCTCTCTGCCAGAGACTAAGTCCAATTGGTTAACCATTTCTCTTGAAAACACTTTGCCTCTCTGCCAGAGACTAAGTCCAATTGGTTAACCATTTCTCGTGAAAACACTTTGTCTCTCTGCCAGAGACTAAGTCCAAGTGGTTAACCATTTCTCGTGAAAACACTTTGCCTCTCCGCCAGAGACTAAGTCCAATTGGTTAATCATTTCTCAAGGCCACAATTTGCCTGCCGTTCAGAGACCAAGTCCAATTGGTTAACCATTTCTCTTGAAAACACTTTGCCTCTCTGCCAGAGACTAAGTCCAATTGGTTAACCATTTCTCTTGAAAACACTTTGTCTCTCCGCCAGAGACTAAGTCCAATTGGTTAACCATTTCTCTTGAAAACACTTTGCCTCTCTGCCAGAGACTAAGTCCAATTGGTTAACCATTTCTCGTGAAAACACTTTGCCTCTCTGCCAGAGACTAAGTCCAATTGGTTATCCATTTCTCTTGAAAACACTTTGTCTCTCCGCCAGAGACTAAGTCCAATTGGTTAACCATTTCTCTGGAAAACACTTTGCCTCTCTGCCAGAGACTAAGTCCAATTGGTTAACCATTTCTCTTGAAAACACTTTGCCTCTCTGCCAGAGACTAAGTCCAATTGGTTAACCATTTCTCTTGAAAACACTTTGTCTCTCCGCCAGAGACTAAGTCCAATTGGTTAATCATTTCTCTTGAAAACACTTTGCCTCTCCGCCAGAGACTAAGTCCAATTGGTTAACCATTTCTCGTGAAAACACTTTGCCTCTCTGCCAGAGACTAAGTCCAATTGGTTAACCATTTCTCTTGAAAACACTTTGCCTCTCTGCCAGAGACTAAGTCCAATTGGTTAACCATTTCTCGTGAAAACACTTTGTCTCTCTGCCAGAGACTAAGTCCAATTGGTTAACCATTTCTCAGGGGCACACCGAGGGCAACCTGTAACGTCTCGCGGGCCCGGGGGCCCCTTTGCACGGCCTGCCAATGCAATCCGAGGCGCACTGTCCTTCGTTTGGTTAACCATTTCTCAGGGGCACACCGAGGGCACCCTGCATTGTCTCGCGGGCCCGGAGGCCACTTTGCACGGCCTGCCAATGCAATCCGAGGTCCTTCGCCCTTGGCCGCCTTCCCGGCCGGCTTCGGGACGTTTCGGGGGCTCTCACCGGGGCAAATCCGGTCCCCCGGGCGATTATGAGGCCTCCCCGGGCAGGCCCGGGCTTCAGGCCGCCGCTTTTCCATCCCGGCCGAAAGAGGCGAAAAATGCCGAAAATGGCCAAAATTGGCCGCCGGCAGGGCCTGTCGGTCGGTTTGGCGGCAGCCTGGGTCGGTCCCTGCAGACCTGGAGGCTCGAGAAGGTTTTTGGCGATGTCGACCGATTCTCGATTTGCCACCTCCTACTATTCTGCAGGTACCCCGCCAACCTCCCCTGCCAACAATTCCAACCGTAAGGTCGGGCGGTAGTCCTACCGTCCAGGAGGCCCTAAAAGCCCGCAAAACGCCATTTTGCCCTTTCCTCATCGGGACTTCCGAGGGGAACTCATGAACCAGCTCCAGGAGTGGCATGCCAGAAATTGCAACTTGACCCGTCGCCGGGCAGATTCGCTACTCTCTGCGGGAATACCCCCACCGGGTGCCGGGTAAAGGCCTCGGATCTGACCTCATGGACTTCCGTCTGTGCACGGATTTTGCTCTCGCGGGCCCAAGAGCCTCATTGCCCGGCCTGCCAATGCAACCCGAGGTCCATTGGCCTCATTGGTTAATTATTTCTCGAGAAAACACTTTGCCTCTCCGCCAGAGACTAAGTCCAATTGGTTAATCATTTCTCAAGGCCACAATTTGCCTGCCGTTCAGAGACTAAGTCCAATTGGTTAACCATTTCTCTTGAAAACACTTTGCCTCTCTGCCAGAGACTAAGTCCAATTGGTTAACCATTTCTCTTGAAAACACTTTGTCTCTCCGCCAGAGACTAAGTCCAATTGGTTAATCATTTCTCTTGAAAACACTTTGCCTCTCCGCCAGAGACTAAGTCCAATTGGTTAACCATTTCTCGTGAAAACACTTTGCCTCTCTGCCAGAGACTAAGTCCAATTGGTTAACCATTTCTCTTGAAAACACTTTGCCTCTCTGCCAGAGACTAAGTCCAATTGGTTAACCATTTCTCGTGAAAACACTTTGTCTCTCTGCCAGAGACTAAGTCCAAGTGGTTAACCATTTCTCGTGAAAACACTTTGCCTCTCCGCCAGAGACTAAGTCCAATTGGTTAATCATTTCTCAAGGCCACAATTTGCCTGCCGTTCAGAGACCAAGTCCAATTGGTTATCCATTTCTCTTGAAAACACTTTGCCTCTCTGCCAGAGACTAAGTCCAATTGGTTAACCATTTCTCTTGAAAACACTTTGTCTCTCCGCCAGAGACTAAGTCCAATTGGTTAACCATTTCTCTTGAAAACACTTTGCCTCTCTGCCAGAGACTAAGTCCAATTGGTTAACCATTTCTCGTGAAAACACTTTGCCTCTCTGCCAGAGACTAAGTCCAATTGGTTATCCATTTCTCTTGAAAACACTTTGTCTCTCCGCCAGAGACTAAGTCCAATTGGTTAACCATTTCTCTGGAAAACACTTTGCCTCTCTGCCAGAGACTAAGTCCAATTGGTTAACCATTTCTCTTGAAAACACTTTGCCTCTCTGCCAGAGACTAAGTCCAATTGGTTAACCATTTCTCTTGAAAACACTTTGTCTCTCCGCCAGAGACTAAGTCCAATTGGTTAATCATTTCTCTTGAAAACACTTTGCCTCTCCGCCAGAGACTAAGTCCAATTGGTTAACCATTTCTCGTGAAAACACTTTGCCTCTCTGCCAGAGACTAAGTCCAATTGGTTAACCATTTCTCTTGAAAACACTTTGCCTCTCTGCCAGAGACTAAGTCCAATTGGTTAACCATTTCTCGTGAAAACACTTTGTCTCTCTGCCAGAGACTAAGTCCAATTGGTTAACCATTTCTCAGGGGCACACCGAGGGCAACCTGTAACGTCTCGCGGGCCCGGGGGCCCCTTTGCACGGCCTGCCAATGCAATCCGAGGCGCACTGTCCTTCGTTTGGTTAACCATTTCTCAGGGGCACACCGAGGGCACCCTGCATTGTCTCGCGGGCCCGGAGGCCACTTTGCACGGCCTGCCAATGCAATCCGAGGTCCTTCGCCCTTGGCCGCCTTCCCGGCCGGCTTCGGGACGTTTCGGGGGCTCTCACCGGGGCAAATCCGGTCCCCCGGGCGATTATGAGGCCTCCCCGGGCAGGCCCGGGCTTCAGGCCGCCGCTTTTCCATCCCGGCCGAAAGAGGCGAAAAATGCCGAAAATGGCCAAAAATGGCCGCCGGCAGGGCCTGTCGGTCGGTTTGGCGGCAGCCTGGGTCGGTCCCTGCAGACCTGGAGGCTCGAGAAGGTTTTTGGCGATGTCGACCGATTCTCGATTTGCCACCTCCTACTATTCTGCAGGTACCCCGCCAACCTCCCCTGCCAACAATTCCAACCGTAAGGTCGGGCGGTAGTCCTACCGTCCAGGAGGCCCTAAAAGCCCGCAAAACGCCATTTTGCCCTTTCCTCATCGGGACTTCCGAGGGGAACTCATGAACCAGCTCCAGGAGTGGCATGCCAGAAATTGCAACTTGACCCGTCGCCGGGCAGATTCGCTACTCTCTGCGGGAATACCCCCACCGGGTGCCGGGTAAAGGCCTCGGATCTGACCTCATGGACTTCCGTCTGTGCACGGATTTTGCTCTCGCGGGCCCAAGAGCCTCATTGCCCGGCCTGCCAATGCAACCCGAGGTCCATTGGCCTCATTGGTTAATTATTTCTCGAGAAAACACTTTGCCTCTCCGCCAGAGACTAAGTCCAATTGGTTAATCATTTCTCAAGGCCACAATTTGCCTGCCGTTCAGAGACTAAGTCCAATTGGTTAACCATTTCTCTTGAAAACACTTTGCCTCTCTGCCAGAGACTAAGTCCAATTGGTTAACCATTTCTCTTGAAAACACTTTGTCTCTCCGCCAGAGACTAAGTCCAATTGGTTAATCATTTCTCTTGAAAACACTTTGCCTCTCCGCCAGAGACTAAGTCCAATTGGTTAACCATTTCTCGTGAAAACACTTTGCCTCTCTGCCAGAGACTAAGTCCAATTGGTTAACCATTTCTCTTGAAAACACTTTGCCTCTCTGCCAGAGACTAAGTCCAATTGGTTAACCATTTCTCGTGAAAACACTTTGTCTCTCTGCCAGAGACTAAGTCCAAGTGGTTAACCATTTCTCGTGAAAACACTTTGCCTCTCCGCCAGAGACTAAGTCCAATTGGTTAATCATTTCTCAAGGCCACAATTTGCCTGCCGTTCAGAGACCAAGTCCAATTGGTTAACCATTTCTCTTGAAAACACTTTGCCTCTCTGCCAGAGACTAAGTCCAATTGGTTAACCATTTCTCTTGAAAACACTTTGTCTCTCCGCCAGAGACTAAGTCCAATTGGTTAACCATTTCTCTTGAAAACACTTTGCCTCTCTGCCAGAGACTAAGTCCAATTGGTTAACCATTTCTCGTGAAAACACTTTGCCTCTCTGCCAGAGACTAAGTCCAATTGGTTATCCATTTCTCTTGAAAACACTTTGTCTCTCCGCCAGAGACTAAGTCCAATTGGTTAACCATTTCTCTGGAAAACACTTTGCCTCTCTGCCAGAGACTAAGTCCAATTGGTTAACCATTTCTCTTGAAAACACTTTGCCTCTCTGCCAGAGACTAAGTCCAATTGGTTAACCATTTCTCTTGAAAACACTTTGTCTCTCCGCCAGAGACTAAGTCCAATTGGTTAATCATTTCTCTTGAAAACACTTTGCCTCTCCGCCAGAGACTAAGTCCAATTGGTTAACCATTTCTCGTGAAAACACTTTGCCTCTCTGCCAGAGACTAAGTCCAATTGGTTAACCATTTCTCTTGAAAACACTTTGCCTCTCTGCCAGAGACTAAGTCCAATTGGTTAACCATTTCTCGTGAAAACACTTTGTCTCTCTGCCAGAGACTAAGTCCAATTGGTTAACCATTTCTCAGGGGCACACCGAGGGCAACCTGTAACGTCTCGCGGGCCCGGGGGCCCCTTTGCACGGCCTGCCAATGCAATCCGAGGCGCACTGTCCTTCGTTTGGTTAACCATTTCTCAGGGGCACACCGAGGGCACCCTGCATTGTCTCGCGGGCCCGGAGGCCACTTTGCACGGCCTGCCAATGCAATCCGAGGTCCTTCGCCCTTGGCCGCCTTCCCGGCCGGCTTCGGGACGTTTCGGGGGCTCTCACCGGGGCAAATCCGGTCCCCCGGGCGATTATGAGGCCTCCCCGGGCAGGCCCGGGCTTCAGGCCGCCGCTTTTCCATCCCGGCCGAAAGAGGCGAAAAATGCCGAAAATGGCCAAAAATGGCCGCCGGCAGGGCCTGTCGGTCGGTTTGGCGGCAGCCTGGGTCGGTCCCTGCAGACCTGGAGGCTCGAGAAGGTTTTTGGCGATGTCGACCGATTCTCGATTTGCCACCTCCTACTATTCTGCAGGTACCCCGCCAACCTCCCCTGCCAACAATTCCAACCGTAAGGTCGGGCGGTAGTCCTACCGTCCAGGAGGCCCTAAAAGCCCGCAAAACGCCATTTTGCCCTTTCCTCATCGGGACTTCCGAGGGGAACTCATGAACCAGCTCCAGGAGTGGCATGCCAGAAATTGCAACTTGACCCGTCGCCGGGCAGATTCGCTACTCTCTGCGGGAATACCCCCACCGGGTGCCGGGTAAAGGCCTCGGATCTGACCTCATGGACTTCCCTCTGTGCACGGATTTTGCTCTCGCGGGCCCAAGAGCCTCAATGCCCGGCCTGCCAATGCAACCCGAGGTCCATTGGCCTCATTGGTTAATTATTTCTCGAGAAAACACTTTGCCTCTCCGCCAGAGACTAAGTCCAATTGGTTAATCATTTCTCAAGGCCACAATTTGCCTGCCGTTCAGAGACTAAGTCCAATTGGTTAACCATTTCTCTTGAAAACACTTTGCCTCTCTGCCAGAGACTAAGTCCAATTGGTTAACCATTTCTCTTGAAAACACTTTGTCTCTCCGCCAGAGACTAAGTCCAATTGGTTAATCATTTCTCTTGAAAACACTTTGCCTCTCCGCCAGAGACTAAGTCCAATTGGTTAACCATTTCTCGTGAAAACACTTTGCCTCTCTGCCAGAGACTAAGTCCAATTGGTTAACCATTTCTCTTGAAAACACTTTGCCTCTCTGCCAGAGACTAAGTCCAATTGGTTAACCATTTCTCGTGAAAACACTTTGTCTCTCTGCCAGAGACTAAGTCCAAGTGGTTAACCATTTCTCGTGAAAACACTTTGCCTCTCCGCCAGAGACTAAGTCCAATTGGTTAATCATTTCTCAAGGCCACAATTTGCCTGCCGTTCAGAGACCAAGTCCAATTGGTTAACCATTTCTCTTGAAAACACTTTGCCTCTCTGCCAGAGACTAAGTCCAATTGGTTAACCATTTCTCTTGAAAACACTTTGTCTCTCCGCCAGAGACTAAGTCCAATTGGTTAACCATTTCTCTTGAAAACACTTTGCCTCTCTGCCAGAGACTAAGTCCAATTGGTTAACCATTTCTCGTGAAAACACTTTGCCTCTCTGCCAGAGACTAAGTCCAATTGGTTATCCATTTCTCTTGAAAACACTTTGTCTCTCCGCCAGAGACTAAGTCCAATTGGTTAACCATTTCTCTGGAAAACACTTTGCCTCTCTGCCAGAGACTAAGTCCAATTGGTTAACCATTTCTCTTGAAAACACTTTGCCTCTCTGCCAGAGACTAAGTCCAATTGGTTAACCATTTCTCTTGAAAACACTTTGTCTCTCCGCCAGAGACTAAGTCCAATTGGTTAATCATTTCTCTTGAAAACACTTTGCCTCTCCGCCAGAGACTAAGTCCAATTGGTTAACCATTTCTCGTGAAAACACTTTGCCTCTCCGCCAGAGACTAAGTCCAATTGGTTAACCATTTCTCTTGAAAACACTTTGCCTCTCTGCCAGAGACTAAGTCCAATTGGTTAACCATTTCTCGTGAAAACACTTTGTCTCTCTGCCAGAGACTAAGTCCAATTGGTTAACCATTTCTCAGGGGCACACCGAGGGCAACCTGTAACGTCTCGCGGGCCCGGGGGCCCCTTTGCACGGCCTGCCAATGCAATCCGAGGCGCACTGTCCTTCGTTTGGTTAACCATTTCTCAGGGGCACACCGAGGGCACCCTGCATTGTCTCGCGGGCCCGGAGGCCACTTTGCACGGCCTGCCAATGCAATCCGAGGTCCTTCGCCCTTGGCCGCCTTCCCGGCCGGCTTCGGGACGTTTCGGGGGCTCTCACCGGGGCAAATCCGGTCCCCCGGGCGATTATGAGGCCTCCCCGGGCAGGCCCGGGCTTCAGGCCGCCGCTTTTCCATCCCGGCCGAAAGAGGCGAAAAATGCCGAAAATGGCCAAAATTGGCCGCCGGCAGGGCCTGTCGGTCGGTTTGGCGGCAGCCTGGGTCGGTCCCTGCAGACCTGGAGGCTCGAGAAGGTTTTTGGCGATGTCGACCGATTCTCGATTTGCCACCTCCTACTATTCTGCAGGTACCCCGCCAACCTCCCCTGCCAACAATTCCAACCGTAAGGTCGGGCGGTAGTCCTACCGTCCAGGAGGCCCTAAAAGCCCGCAAAACGCCATTTTGCCCTTTCCTCATCGGGACTTCCGAGGGGAACTCATGAACCAGCTCCAGGAGTGGCATGCCAGAAATTGCAACTTGACCCGTCGCCGGGCAGATTCGCTACTCTCTGCGGGAATACCCCCACCGGGTGCCGGGTAAAGGCCTCGGATCTGACCTCATGGACTTCCGTCTGTGCACGGATTTTGCTCTCGCGGGCCCAAGAGCCACATTGCCCGGCCTGCCAATGCAACCCGAGGTCCATTGGCCTCATTGGTTAATTATTTCTCGAGAAAACACTTTGCCTCTCTGCCAGAGACTAAGTCCAATTGGTTAACCATTTCTCAGGGGCACAGTTTGCCTGCCGTTCAGAGACTAAGTCCAATTGGTTAACCATTTCTCAGGAAAACACTTTGCCTCTCTGCCAGAGACTAAGTCCAATTGGTTAACCATTTCTCGTGAAAACACTTTGCCTCTCCGCCAGAGACTTAGTCCAATTGGTTAACCATTTCTCAGGGGCACACCGAGGGCAATCTGTAACGTCTCGCGGGCCCGGGGGCCCCTTTGCACGGCCAGCCAATGCAATCCGAGGCGCACTGTCCTTCGTTTGGTTAACCATTTCTCAGGGGCACACCGAGGGCACCCTGCATTGTCTCGCGGGCCCGGAGGCCACTTTGCACGGCCTGCCAACGCAATGCGAGGTGCTTCGCCCTTGGCCGCCTTCCCGGCCGGCTTCGGGGCGTTTCGGGGGCTCTCACCGGGGCAAATCCGGTCCCCCGGGCGATTAGGAGGCTTCCCCGGGCAGGCCCGGGCTTCAGGCCGCCGCTTTTCCATCCCGGCCGAAAGAGGCGAAAAATGCCGAAAATGGCCAAAAATGGCCGCCGGCAGGGCCTGTCGGTCGGTTTGGCGGCAGCCTGGGTCGGTCCCTGCAGACCTGGAGGCTCGAGAAGGCGTTTGGCGATGTCGACCGATTCTCGATTTGCCACCTCCTACTATTCTGCAGGTACCCCGCCAACCTCCCCTGCCGACAATTCCAACCGTAAGGTCGGGCGGTAGTCCTACCGACGAAGAGGCCCCAAAGCCCGCAAAACGCCATTTTGCCCTTTCCTCATCGGGACTTCCGAGGGGAACTCATGAACCAGCTCCAGGAGTGGCATGCCAGAAATTGCAACTTGACCCGTCGCCGGGCGCACTCGCTGCTCTTTGCGGGAATACCCCCACCGGGCGCCGGGTAAGAGCCTCGGATCTGACCTCATGGGCTTCCGTCCTCGCACGGATTTTGCTCTCCCGGGCCCAGGGGCCACTTTCCCCGGCCTTGCGAAGGCAATCGGAGGTGCTTCGCCCTCGAAACCGCCTTCCCGGCCGGCTTCGGGACGTTTCCGGGGCAAATCCGGTCCCGCGGGCGAAGGGGAGCCTTCCCCGGGCACGCCCGGGCTTCAGGCCGCCGCTTTCCGTGACCTACCGAAAGACGCGAAAAATGCCGAAAATGGCCAAAAATGGCCGCCCGGCACGGCCTCGCGGTCGGTTTGGGGGCAGCCTGGGTCGGTCCCTGCAGACCTGGAGGCTCGAGAAGGCACTTGGCGATGTCGACCGATTCTCGATTTGCCACCTCCTACTATTCTGCAGGTACCCCGCCAACCTCCCCAGCCAACAAATCGCAAATGCCGATCGGCGGGTGACCGTCCGGTAGTCATGCCGACGAAGAGGCGCCTAGGCCCCGCAAACGCTTCCAAATCCGACCCCATCCCGGACCGGTTCTTTTTTAAAAAAGGCTCCCAGGATTCCGGATTTTTTCCTGCCGCACTCGGGACCACCCGACGGACACGAAACCGGGAACCTTTCCCCGGTCCGACCCTCCTCGGCCCGGCCAGCCGACGTCGAAGCGGCCGACTGGTTAATGATTTCACCCTGCTCCGACGTGACGCGTTTTCCAACCGCGCATGCGCGGCTCTGCCTCCCGAACCGCCCCCTCACGTGGGGGCTCTGGGTCCGCCCCCCGGCAGCCATTTCCTCCTGCCGGTCCGTTATTTTACGCCGTTTTTCGCCCTCCAGCCCTGCCGGAATGCTGCCTGCTCGCTGGTTAACCATTTCGCTCCCTCCACTTCGGCTTCTGCCCTGCTGGGGAAGCCCGCTGCTGCCTCTAACCGTACTCACGGGCGGGCGGCTCTGCTGCGCGGCCTCCGGCCACGCCCCCTCACCTGGTTTGCTGGGAACCCGCCCCCGGCAGCCTGTTAGTCGTGCCGGTTCGGTCTTATCGGCCCTTTTTGCACCTTCCCTGCCTGCTGGCATGCTTCGGCTCACCGGTCAACCGGTTCCCCGTTCTCCACTTAGACTTTTGAGCTGCGGGGCTGGTCTGCCGCGAACTGCACCCGTATTACGGGGCGGGCGGCTCTACTGCCCGTACGGCTGCCCTGCCTGTTAACTGGTTAACCGTTTCCCCGTCCACTACTTCGTCCCTGGACCTGCCGGTGTGTTCTGCAGCTAACTGCACCCGTATTACGGGGCGGGACGCTCCGCTTACCGGCCGGCTGCCATGCCTGCTTAACTGGTCAACCATTTACTCACATATACTTAGCCCCATGGAGCTGCTGGGCTGGTCGGCGACCTAACTGCACCCTTGTTGCCGGGAGGTCGGCACTAATTGCCGGCCGGCCGGCTGCCCTGCCTGCTAACTGGTAAACCCTTTACCCACATGTACTTAGCCCCTGGATACTGATGGGCTGTTCTGCACCTAACTGCACCCTGATTAGCGGGCGGGCGGCTGTAATTGCCGGCCGGCTGCTCTGCCTGCTAACTGGTTAACCATTGACCCACATGTACTTAGCCCCTGGAAACTGAGGGGCTGTTCTGCACCTAACTGCACCCTTATTAGCGGGCGGACAGGCGGCCGGCTCTAATTACCGGCCGGCCGGCTGCCCTGCCTGCTAACTGGTTCACCATTTACCCACATGTACTTAGCCCCTGGAAACTGATGGGCTGTTCTGCACCTAACTGCACCCTTATTAGCGGGCGGACAGGCGGCCGGCTCTAATTACCGGCCGGCCGGCTGCCCTGCCTGCTAACTGGTTCACCATTTACCCACATGTCCTTAGCCCCTGGAAGCTGATGGGCTGTTCTGCACCTAACTGCACCCTTATTAGCGGGCGGGCGGCTGTAATTACCGGCCGGCTGCCCTGCCTGCTAACTGGTTAACCATTTACCCACATGTACTTAGCCCCTGGAAGCTGATGGGCTGTCCTGCACCTAACTGCACCCTTATTAGCGGGCGGACAGGCGGCCGGCTCCAATTACCGGCCGGCCGGCTGCCCTGCCTTGCTAGCTGGTTAACCATTTACCCACATGTACTTAGCCCCTGGAAACTGATGGGCTGTTCTGCACCTAACTGCACCCTTATTAGTGGGCGGACAGGCGGCCGGCTCTAATTACCGGCCGGCCGGCTGCCCTGCCTGCTAACTGGTTAACCATTTACCCACATGTACTTAGCCCCTGGAAACTGATGGGCTGTCCTGCACCTAACTGCACCCTGATTAGCGGGCGGGCGGCTCTAATTACCGGCCGGCCGGCTGCTCTGCCTGCTAACTGGTTCACCATTGACCCACATGTACTTAGCCCCTGGAAACTGATGGGCTGTCCTGCACCTAACTGCACCCTTATTAGCGGGCGGACAGGCGGCCGGCTGTAATTCCCGGCCGGCTGCGCTGCCTGCTAACTGGTTAACCATTTACCCACATGTACTTAGCCCCTGGAAACTGATGGGCTGTTCTGCAACTCACTGCACCCTTACTGGCGGGCGGACAGGCGGCCGGCTCTAATTACCGGCCGGCCGGCTGCCCTGCCTTGCTAACTGGTTAACCATTTACCCACATGTACTTAGCCCCTGGAAACTGATGGGCTGTTCTGCACCTAACTGCACCCTTATTAGCGGGCGGGCGGCTGTAATTACCGGCCGGCTGCCCTGCCTGCTAACTGGTTAACCTTTTACCCACATGTACTTAGCCCCTGGAAACTGATGGGCTGTTCTGCACCTAACTGCACCCTTACTAGCGGGCGGACAGGCGGCCGGCTCTAATTACCGGCCGGCCGGCTGCCCTGCCTTGCTAACTGGTTAACCATTTACCCACATGTACTTAGCCCCTGGAAACTGATGGGCTGTCCTGCACCTAACTGCACCCTTACTAGCGGGCGGGCGGCTGTAATTAGCGGCCGGCTGCCCTGCCTGCTAACTGGTTCATCATTTACCCACATGTACTTAGCCCCTGGAGCTGCTGGGCTGGTCGGCACCTAACTGCAGCCCTATGGCCGGGAGGTCGGCTCTAATTACCGGCCGGCCGGCTGCCCTGCCTGCTAACTGGTTAATCATTTACCCACATGTACTTAGCCCCTGGAGCTGCTGGGCTGGTCGGCACCTAACTGCACCCGTAATGGCCGGGAGGTCGGCTCTAATTACCGGCCGGCTGCCCTGCCTGCTAACTGGTTAACCATTTACCCACATGTACTTAGCCCCTGGAGCTGATGGGCTGTTCTGCACCGAACTGCACCCTGATTAGCGGGCGGGCGGCTCTAATTGCCGGCCGGCTGCCCTGCCTGCTAACTGGTTAACCATTTACCCGCATGTACTTAGCCCCTGGAGCTGCTGGGCTGGCCGGCACCTAACTGCACCCTTATCACCGGGCGGGCGGCTCTAATTACCGGCCGGCCGGCTGCCCTGCCTGCTAACTGGTTCACCATTTACCCACATGTACATAGCCCCTGGAGCTGCTGGGCTGGCCGGCACCTAACTGCACCCTTATCACCGGGCGGGCGGCTCTAATTACCGGCCGGCCGGCTGCCCTGCCTGCTAACTGGTTAACCATTTACCCACATGTACTTAGCCCCTGGAAAATGATGGGCTGTTCTGCACCTATCTGCACCCTGATTAGCGGGCGGGCGGCTCTAATTGCCGGCCGGCTGCTCTGCCTGCTGACTGGTTAACCATTTACCCACATGTCCTTAGCCCCTGGAAGCTGATGGGCTGTTCTGCACCTAACTGCACCCTGATTAGCGGGCGGACAGGCGGACGGCTCTAATTACCGGCCGGCCGGCTGCCCTGCCTGCTAACTGGTTAACCATTTACCCACATGTACTTAGCCCCTTGAAACTGATGGGCTGTTCTGCACCATACTGCACCCTTATTAGCGGGCGGACAGGCGGCCGGCTCTAATTACCGGCCGGCCGGCTGCCCTGCCTGCTAACTGGTTCACCATTTACCCACATGTCCTTAGCCCCTGGAAGCTGATGGGCTGTTCTGCACCAAACTGCACCCTTATTAGCGGGCGGGCGGGCGGCTCTAATTACCGGCCGGCTGCTCTGCCTGCTAACTGGTTAACCATTGACCCACATGTACTTAGCCCCTGGAGCTGATGGGCTGTTCTGCACCTAACTGCACCTTGATTAGCGGGCGGGCGGCTCTAATTGCCGGCCGGCTGCTCTGCCTGCTAACTGGTTCACCATTTACCCACATGTACTTAGCCCCTGGAAACTGATGGGCTGTTCTGCACCTAACTGCACCTTGATTAGCGGGCGGGCGGCTCTAATTGCCGGCCGGCTGCTCTGCCTGCTAACTGGTTCACCATTTACCCACATGTACTTAGCCCCTGGAAACTGATGGGCTGTTCTGCACCTAACTGCACCCTGATTAGCGGGCGGGCGGCTCTAATTGCCGGCCGGCTGCTCTGCCTGCTAACTGGTTAACCATTTACCCACATGTACTTAGCCCCTGGAAACTGATGGGCTGTTCTGCACCTAACTGCACCCTGATTAGCGGGCGGGCGGCTCTAATTGCCGGCCGGCTGCTCTGCCTGCTAACTGGTTAACCATTTACCCACATGTACTTAGCCCCTGGAAACTGATGGGCTGTTCTGCACCTAACTGCACCCTTATTAGCGGGCGGGCGGCTGTAATTACCGGCCGGCTGCCCTGCCTGCTAACTGGTTCATCATTTACCCACATGTACTTAGCCCCTGGAGCCGCTGGGCTGGTCTGCACCTAACTGCACCCTTATTAGCGGGCGGACAGGCGGCCGGCTCTAATTACCGGCCGGCCGGCTGCCCTGCCTGCTAACTGGTTCACCATTTACCCACATGTCCTTAGCCCCTGGAAGCTGATGGGCTGTTCTGCACCTAACTGCACCCTTATTAGCGGGCGGGCGGCTGTAATTACCGGCCGGCTGCCCTGCCTGCTAACTGGTTAACCATTTACCCACATGTACTTAGCCCCTGGAGCTGCTGGGCCTGTCGGCACCTAACTGCACCCTTATCACCGGGCGGGCGGCTCCAATTACCGGCCGGCTGCCCTGCTTGCTAACTGGTTAACCATTTCACCTTCTGCACTTTGCCTACCTTACCCTTCGCCGAACCCTAACCCTGGCCCTAACACACGCTCTAAACCCTGCACTTAAACGTAACCCTAACCCTCACCCTAACCCTAACACTCGCCCTAACTCTAACCCTAACCCTAACCCTAACCCTACCCTTAAACCTTACCCTAACCCTTTGCCCGTCCCCGACCCCAACACTAACCCTATTCCCTCACCTTCTCCCCGTCACCGACCCCCAACCCCGACCCCAACACTAACACTCACCATGCAGGCTACAAATGCGCCGCCTTCGCAACCCTTCACCCGCCGGCACACTCTTACAACCGCACCAACCACAAGCCTCCTCCGGGCCCATACCTTCCAGAAGGAAAATGCCCCTCACTCAACACCGACCCCAATCCACTCTGCGCAGCCGGCAATGGCGACCCCCGGTGCGGCCACCGCGGCCTCGTCCACCCCGCTCCCTCCCGAGGCCTACCACGCCCT
>NW_027599019.1:0-32860 GCF_964194155.1 Cetorhinus maximus | reverse complement strand
CCCATTCCCCTTCACTCACATCCTTCCCCTCCCCCCATTCCCCTTACTCACACCCTTCCATTCCCCATCCCATTCACTCACCCCCTTCACCTTCACCATCCCCTTCACTCACCCGCTTCCCCTACCCCATCCCTTTGACTCATCCCCTTCCCCTCCCACATCCCCTACACTCACCCCCTTCCCCTACGCCATCCGCTTCCACTCACCCCCTTCACTTCACCATCTCCTTCACCTTCCCCCTTCCCCTCCAACATCCCCTTCACTCACCCCTTCCCCTCCCCCATTCCCTTCACTCACCCCATTCCCCTTCACCAGCCCCTTCACTCACCCACTCCCCCTCCCCCATCCCCTTCACTCCCCCTACACCTCCCCCATCCCCTTAACTTATCCCCTTCCCCTCCCCCCATCCGCTTCCCCTCCCCATCCCCTTCCCCTCCCCCATCCCCTTCCCCTCCCCATCCCCTACCCTTACGCCATCCCCTCCCCTCCCCATGCCCTTCCGCTCCCCCATGCCATTACCCTCCCCCATCCCCTTCCCCTCCCCATCGCCTTCCCCTCCCCATCCCCTTCCCCTCCCAATCCCCTTCCCCTCCCCATCCGCTTCTCCTCCCCATCCCCATCCCTTACCGCATCCCCTCCCTCCTTCCCTTCCCACCTCCGCCTCCTATCCCACCTCCACCACCCTCCCTTCCCCCATCCCCCTCCCCCTTTCCCTCCCCCATCCCCCCTTCCTAACCCCTCTACACCTCCCCCTCCCCCTCACCACCCCTTCCCCACCCCCTGCCCCACACGCCTTCCCATCTCCCTTCCCTACCCCTTCCCCTCCCCCTTCCCCACACATTCCACTCCCCTTCCCCAACGCCTTCCCCACCCCCATTCCCCTTCACTCATCCCCTTCCATTCCCCCATCCCCTTCACTCACCCCCTTCCCCTCCCCCATCCCCTTCACTCACACCCTTCCCCTCCCCCATCCCCTACACTCACCCCCTTCCACTCCCCCATCCCCTTCACTCACCCCCTTCCCCTCCCCCATCCCCTTCACTCACACCCTTCCCCTCCCCCATCCCCTTCACTCACCCCCTTCCCCTTCACCATCCCCTTCACTCACCCCATTCCCCTCCCCCAACCCCTTCACTCATCCCTTCCCCTCCCCCATCCCCTTCACTCACCCCTTTCCCCTCCCCCAACCCCTTCACTCAACCCTTCCCCTCCCCATCCCCTTCACTCACCCCCTTCCCCTCCCCCATCCCCTTCACTCACCCCCTTCCCCTCCCCCAACCCCTTTACTCACATCCTTCCCCTCACCCATTCCCGTTCCTCACACCGTTCCCCTCCCCATCCCCTTCACTCACCCCCTTCCCCTCCCCCAACCCCTTCACTCATCCCTTCCCCTCCCCCATCCCCTTCACTCACCCCCTTCCCCTTCACCATCCACTTCACTCACCCCTTCCCCTACCCCATTCCCTTCACTCACCCCCTTCCCCTCCCACATCCCCTTCACTCACCCCCTTCCCCTCCCCCATTCCCTTCCCCTCCCCCATTTCCTTCCCTTCCCCATCCCCTTCTCCTCCCCCATTGCCTTCCCCTCCCCCATCCCCTTCCCCTCCCCATCCCCTTCCCCTCCCCCATTCCCTTCCCCTCCCCATCCTCTTCCCCTCCCACATTCCCTTCTCCTCCCCCATTCCCTTCCCCTCCCCATCCCCTTACACTCCCCATCCGCTTCCATTACCACATCCCCTCCCTCTCCCCTTCCCACATCCGCCTCCCCATCTCTTCTCCACCACCCTCCCTTCCCCATCCCCCTCACCCCTCCCTACCCCCTATACCCCTCCCGCTCCCCCACACCACCCCTTCCCCACCCCCTGCCCCACACGCCTTCCCATCTCCCTTCCCTAGCCCTTCCCCTCCCCCTTCCCCAACCCCTTCCCCACCCCCATTCCCCTTCACTCATCCCCTTCCTCTCCCCCATCCCCTTCACCTCCACCATCCCCTTCACTCATCCCCTTCCCCTCCCCCATCACCTTCACTCCCATCCTTCCCCTCCCCCATTCCCCTTACTCACAGCCTTCCCCTCCCCCATCCCCTTCACCATCCCCATCACTCACACCCTTCCTCTCCCACATCCCCTTCACTCACCCCCTTCACCTTCACCATCCACTTCACCTTCCCCCTTCCCGTCCAACATCCCCTTCACTCACCCCTTCCCCTCCCCCATTCCCTACACTCACCCCCTTCCCCCACTCCATCCCCTACACTCACCCCCTTCCCCCACTCCATCCCCTTCACTCACCCCCTTCCCCTACCACATCCCCTTCACTCACCCCCTTCCCCTGCCCATCCATTCACTCACCCCCTTCCCCTTCACCATCCCTTTCACTCACTCCCTTCCCCACCCCCATCCCCTTCACTCATCCCCTCCCCCTCCCCCATCCTCTTCACTCACTCCCTTCCCCACCCCCATCCCCTTTACTCAACATCTTCACCACCCCCTTCACTCACCCCCTTCCCCTTCACCATCCCCTTTACTCACCCCCTTCCCTCCCCCATCCCCTTCACTCATCCCCTTCCCCTCCCCCATCCCCTTCACTCACTCCCTTCCCCACCCCCATCCCCTTCACTCAACCCCTTCCCCTCCCCCATCCCATTCACTCACCCCCTTCCCCTCCCCCATCCCCTTCACTCACTCCCTTCCCCTCCCCCATCCCGTTCACTCACCACCTTCCCCTCCCCATCCCCTTCACTCACTCATTGCCACAGAAGGCTGTGGAGGCCAGGTCATTGAGTGTATTTAAGACCGAGGTAGATAGGTTCTTGACCGGTAAGGGGGATCAAAGGTAACAGGGGGAGAAGGCGGGAGAATGGGGTTGAGAAACTGATCAGCCATGATTGAATGGCGGAGCAGACTCGATGGGCCGAAGGGCCTCACTTCTGCTCCTATGCCTTATGTTCTTATGGTCTTCCAATTCACCTGGGCGAGTAGAAATGTCATTCAAATGAAAGCAGGTTGACTTATTTTCGTTGTTGCGATGGGATGGGATTTCTTGCCCATTCCCCCATTCCCCTTGAGAAGGCGGTGGAGAGCTGTGTTCTAGGACCGTTGCAGTCCATGTTACACTCTCCTAGCGCTGTAACCAACTGTGGTAGAAAAGAATTAAGCAGATTTTAAAAAAATATCAGAACACATAGGTTTTTAAATGTTCCGGCTTTCTAGTGTCGTTGAACGCAATTGGTGGTTCGAGCAAGCAGTGTTCATCGTGGAAAATATGCTTTATGCGTGTAAAATACACACATACACACTGACCCTGACACACTCAGAACCGCGCTCACAAGAAATGGGGGTGGGAGCGACTGGTAGGCGGAGCTGGATGACCAAAGGCATTTTATGCACAGAGATAAGACCTGCTGAGTTTTTCCAGGTAATTCTATTCTCATTTTATGTCTTTGTGTCGCTTACCCAGTCTCATCCCCTCCCCGCCTCTCTCTGTCTCTCTCTCCCTCTCCCTCTCTCTCTTCCTCAGTCAGGTCGGGGCGGGCTGTATAAAAGCGGAAACTCTTTCGAGTGATCAACAGATCGCATGTAACTCTTTCGAGTACAATCACAGTTCTTGGTTTTTCCGGGAGTGGGACATGAACCCACCACCCTCTGATTCAAAGGCGAGGGTGCTATGGACTGAGCCACAGCTGACAGGTGAAGCCGTCCCCCCACTCATTCAGCAGCGACTCGACTGAAGAAGCATCATGTCTGGCAGAGGGAGCACCGCCATGGATGTGGTGTAGGCTCTGAAACGCCCAGGGCCGCACTCTCTATGGATTCGGCGGCTGAACACATCGACCCGACCCTATCACAAAACCCAAAGGCTCTTCTCAGAGCCGCCCACAACCTCACATTGGGAGCCAGTGACCTCAAGAGAGGCAGCGGAGAATCTTAAATGTGACATTACATCAAAGCTTTACTGCATCCCCCCTTTCACAACGCAATCCTAAACGGCAGGAATTTTTTAATTCATTCCGGGTGCCCGTGTCTATTACACGTGTGGTGGTTTTGGAGGTAGTCCCGAGTTTTATTCCCGCATCTTTCACAGCGATGGAGGTTCGACCTCAATCCTGGTGGGAACAGCCATTGGGATTGAAAACACATAATGAAACGACGAAGCGTCAGGTTGTATATTTTTGCTGCTTAGATTATGTTTCCCATCAATCTCTCTCTCTCTCTCTCTCTCTCTGTGGTGGTATCGTCGCTGGGCTGATAACCCAGGGACTCCCCGGTAAATAATGACCTGGTTTCCAATCAACAGAACTAAGGAAAAATAGAAAAGAGGTGAAATATAAGCTGGTTGAGGGAGGGGGGGGGTGGGGGGGACGGGTGGAGCTGGATAGAGGAGGGACAGTGATTGGTGGAGGCAAAGAAGAGATTGCCAATGATGTCATAGACAAAAGGACAAAGGGGTGTGGACGGTGGTGATATTGGCCGAGGAATGTGCTCATGGGGACACTAAGGGTAGAAAGCAGGACGAGCAAGTGACAGAGAGCCCTAGTGGGGGTGGGGGTTTGGGGCGGTCGAAATAGGGTAAAAGGTGGAGATAAAACAATGGATGGAAATACATTTAAAAAATAATGGAAATAGGTGGGGAAAAGAAAAATATATTTTTTTTAAATGATAAATTATTTGAAAAAGTGGGTGGGTGGGTGGGTGGTGGGGATCGGAAAGGGGGTGGGGACGGAGGAGAGAGTTCATGATCTAAAATGGTTGAGCTCAATCGGAACTGAGCTACAGAACTGAGGAACCGGTGCAATAATGGTTTGAAAGATCTTGGATGATTTACTCTCTCTGGGTTAGCTTACAATGTACCTTGAGCACGGCCTCTCCTTTCCTCCCCTCCCACCCCTCACCTCGACTCGCGTCAAGTCCCGGAGTCTGCTTGATTTTCACTCGACCTCTTAAAAGACCCTCGCCCCCTGCGCTGACTTCACCCCGGCTCAAATGGTCACCCGCTGGCCTCTGGTCGACTGGGACCTGCCCTTCGGAGAGCACAGTGTTCATCGACACTATGTTAAAGACGTTGCATTCTCGCCCTGTCCACCATTTTCACTTCTTTGGCATCTTTTTTTTGTTGTAGACATCATATTCTCGCCTCAGCACTATTTTCACCCCCAACCCACCCACCCCCCGGATCATTGCTCATTCAGACATCAGGGGAATTGGAATGTACCCGGTGAGGGGGTGTGTATGACTCTCTGGATGGAAACTCCTTCGAGTTATCAACAGTCACAGATTGCAACTCTTTCGAGTACAATCACAGTTCTTGGTTTCCGTGAAACTCTTTCGAGTTATCAACAGTCACAGATTGTAACTCTTTCGAGTACCATCACAGTTCTTGGTTTACCGGGAACTCTTTCGAGTTATCAACAGTCACAGATTGTAACTCTTTCGAGTACAATCACAGTTCTTGGTTTTCAGGGAGTGGGACATGAACCCACAACCCTCTGATTCAAAGGCGAGGGTGCTATGGACTGAGACACAGCTGACACCTCCCTCTCTGGATGGAAACGGTATCGCCTCCGTGTCAGAGTCCCTCTGAAATTGGCGGGCATGTTGAAATTGATGACCTGTCAGTTTCTGCTCCACCAATCAGGGCCCAGGAATCCATGCAGCCCCTCTGCTCTTTTCAAATTTCCCGGCGGGATTTGCGCTGCATCCAATCAGGACAGGAGGGAGGTCACGGACAATGTCTTAAACTCTGTCGAGTTATCAACAGTCACAGATTGTAACTCTTTCGAGTACAATCACAGTTCTTGGTTTTCCGGGGAGTGGGACATGAACCCACGACCCTCTGATTCAAAGGCGAGGGGGCTATGGACTGAGCCACAGACAGACACAGAGCGGCTTCATCATTCTCAGGGAGGTGTCAGCTGTGGCTCAGTCCATAGCACCCTCGCCTTTGAATCAGAGGGTTGTGGGTTCATGTCCGACTCCCGGAAAACCAAGAACTGTGATTGTACTCGAAAGAGTTACAACCTGTGACTGTTGATAACTCGAAAGAGTTACATCATTCTCAGAGTCTGTGTTCCACAGCGTTTGTTATCATGGCCAGGACCAAGCAGACAGCGCGCAAGTCGACCGGAGGGAAAGCTCCCCGCAAGCAGCTGGCTACCAAAGCTGCCCGCAAGAGCGCTCCAGCCACGGGCGGCGTCAAGAAGCCCCATCGCTACAGGCCCGGCACTGTGGCTCTGCGGGAGATCCGCCGCTACCAGAAATCCACCGAGCTGCTGATCCGCAAACTGCCCTTCCAGCGCCTGGTGCGAGAGATCGCTCAGGACTTCAAGACCGACCTGCGCTTCCAGAGCTCGGCCGTCATGGCCCTGCAGGAGGCCAGCGAGGCTTACCTGGTGGGGCTCTTTGAGGACGCCAACCTGTGCGCCATCCACGCCAAGTGAGTCACCATCATGCCCAAGGACATCCAGCTGGCCCGGCGCATCCGCGGGGAGCGCGCCTAGACTCACCCTACCCGACTCTGGACTGAGCCTATCCAACTCTGGACTGAGCCTATCCAACTCTGGACTGAGCCTATCCAACTCTGGACTGACCCTATCCGACTCTAGACTTCCCCAACCACCGAGAACCACAAAGGCTCTTTTAAGAGCCACCAAGTTATCCAATGAGAGCATTAATCGCCACGAGGCAGGTGTTATTTTTTGGTAGTGTGAAAGACAAAATACTGCGGATGCTGGAAACCCGAAAAAATAACCAGCCACAGGCTGTTTTTTGCCGTCAAATCGCGGTTACACCTCGACACGTGGTCGTTGATTGAATGGCGGAGCAGTCTCGATGGGCCGAATGGCCTAATTGCTGCTCCCGCGCCTTATGGTCGACCCTCGCCCGCCTCAATCCACCCCATTCCCTGACTTTCTCGGAGAGACTCAGCAGCGTCGGTGGAGAGAATCAGTTAAATGTTTTGGGTCTGTGTGCCTCTCTAGGAGAGTCCTGCGGAACCCACATGGACAAGTCACTCGGACCCGAGGCGTTAACTCTAGTCTCTCTCTCCCTCTCTCCCTCCCTCTCTCTCTCTCTCCAGAGGTTTTGCCAGACCTGCTGAGCTTTTCCAGCATTTTACTGATTTTTGTTTCAGATTCCCAGCATCCGCAGTATTTTACTTCTTTGCTAATGAAGGATGAAGGTGAAGGCACAGATGCGGATTGGTCCAATTCCAGCCCTTTTTTTTTGTGTCACGTCCCTTGTGTTCCCATCTGCCACCGGTCCCTCATGTAGTAATCCTTTTAGAGTGAGCCCTTCGACAAAGCCGAACAGGAAAGAGCCGCAATCATCTTTTTCTCTAAAACTAAGTTGTAACTCTTTCGAGTTATCGACAGATCGCATGTAACTCTTTCGAGTACATTCACAGTTCTTGGTTTTTTCCGGGAGTGGGACTTGAACCCACAAACCCTCTGATTCAAAGGCGAGGGTGCTATGAACTGAGCCACACCCTACCCTGTCTATACACTCACGTAATCCTTAAATAGCTGTGAAGAGGACGGCGCACCTCCCCCTCCCTGTGTTATTGTGAGCCACGGTCGCAGAGTCATGCAGCTCAGAATCAGGCCCTTCGTGTCCGTTCCGGCCATCAAGCACCTATCTCTTCTAACCCCATCGTCCGGCGTTTGGCCCGCAGCCCCGTCTGCTACGGCGTTTCGAGTGCTCATCCAAATACGTTTTAATTGTTGTGAGGTTTCCTGCCTCGGCCGCCCACACCCCTCAGGCAGTACATTCCAGATTCCAACCACGCTCTGGGTGAGGAGAAAAGAAAAAATCCTCAGATCCCCTCTGAACCTCCTGCCTTGGCACGTCATAACATTCAAGGCTATGGCCCAAGCGCTGATAAATGGGGTTTAGGTAGGTAGGGAGGTAGGTCAGGTGTTTCTCACGTGTCGGTGCAGACCCGTCCGCACTGTGTGATTCTGTTATTAAATCTATGCCCCCTGGTTACCGACTTCCGTGAAACTCTTTCGAGTTATCAACAGTCACAGATTGCAACTCTTTCAAGTACAATCACAGTTCTTGGTTTCCGTGAGACTCTTTCGAGTTATCAACAGTCACAGATTGCAACTCTTTCGAGTACAATCACAGTTCTGGGTTTTCCGGGAGTGGGGACATGAACCCACGACCCTCTGATTCAAAGGCGAGGGGGCTATGAGCTGAGCCACAGCTGGACACCTCCTGACTTCCGTGAAGGGGAACAATTTCCTTCCTATCTACACCGATTATGCCCCTCATAATTTTGTAACCTCTCATCAGGTTCCCCCTCAGTCTTCTCGGGTCGAAGAAAAACAACCCTCGCCTCGCGCAGAATCACAGGGGCAGAAGAGGCCCTTCGGCCCATCGAGTCCATCCAGTCTCTCTTCACAGCTGAAACGCTCCAGTGTAGTCACCCTCCCCAGCGTCATCACATCCCTGTGGTGTTCTGTGACAGGGGTAGATCAAAGCAGTGCCACTAGAGTGATATGGATTCTTCTCAGTCGCTTTCGCGGTGGAATTGGCTGATTCTAGCTGCAAGAATGGCCGCTTCACTTGACCTTCGAGCCCCCCCAATGTTGCTGTTCCTGGGCACGAGGCATCACCGCAGCCTAAACAATGGTCACGCCAACAGTTGGGGCCAAGCAGAGCTCCCATTTCTCTGTGCACACGGCCGGCCGGGAACTGCAATCCAGCCCGGGAAGAATTGGCCTTGGTCCAAACATTAACGCCCTCCCCTCTTCCTACCAGCTCCAAACTCTTGTCACATTATTTCAAGGCCAGTGATGGACTCGGCCCACACTTCCCCCCCACCCCTCCTTTCACATTTTGGAGCAATGGAACTGCCCATTGGTCACTTTGGACAGCGTCCGAATTGCTTTAGTCATGTTTACCAACCAGTTACGTGTCACTAAAACAAAAACAGAATTACCTGGAAAAACTCAGCAGGTCTGGCAGCATCGGCGGAGAAGAAAACAGTTGACGTTTCGAGTCCTCACGACCCTTCGGCAGAACTGAAGTATAGTTAGGAGAGGGGTGAAATATAAGCTGGTTTAAGGTGGGGGGCGGGGGGAGAGAGAAGTTGAGGGTGGGGTGATTGTGGGGATAAGCAAGCAGTGATAGGAGCAGATAATCAAAAGATGTCACAGACAAAAGGATCAAAGAGGTGTTGAAGGTGGTGATATTATCTAAGAAAAGTACTAATTAAGAATGGAAGACATGACACTCAAGGTACAGCTCTAGTGGGGGTGGGGTGGAAAGACTAACAAAGTTTTAGTTTTAGATTTAAAAATAATGGAAATAGGTGGGAAAAGAAGAATCTATATAAATTATTGGAAAAAAAAAGGGGGAGGGGGAAGAAACGGGGTGGGGAAGGGGAGAGGGAGTTTAAGATCTAAAGTTGTTGAATTCAATATTCAGTCCGGAAGCCTTAAAGTGCCTAGTCGGAAGATGAGGTGCTGTTCCTCCAGTTTGCGTTGGGCTTCACTGGAACAATGCAGCAAGCCAAGGACAGACATGTGGGCAAGAGAACAGGGTGGAGTGTTAAAATGGCAAGCGACAGGGAGGTTTGGGTCTTTCTTGCGGACAGACCAAGGTGACCAACACTTAACTCACCAGTCAGGTGACGCACGGAGATGAGGGCGAAACATAAATACCGGCGCCAAACGAACAGGCTCCAACCGATTGTTTATTTTTAAATTGCTGAAAAGCTCAGCAATATAATTGTAAATCAAAGAGCGATTTTAACCGAAAACTGGGAAGTACTGTTGAGATATCACCGCCGGTATTATTTTTTTTAAAATGGCTCTCCTCGTTTTAATATTTCACAGGGTATCAGGAATTTCAGATTCGCTTTTACAATCTGGTTATTAAAATTCTTCCTCGGTTAAGAAGGTCAGAAGTGGGGACGATCGCTGACGATTGCACAATCTTCCCTCGCATTGATGACTCCTCAGGTACTGACGCAATCCATGCCCAAAAACCGGGCAGCAAGGCCTGGACAATATCCAGGCTTGGGCTGACAAGTAAGTGGCAAGTAGCATTTGCGCCACACAAGTGCCAGGCAATGACCAGCTCCAACAAGTGAAAATCTAACCGTCGCCCTTGACATTCAATGGCATTTTACCATCACTGAATCCCCCCCACTATCAACATCCTGGGGGTTACCATTGACCAGAAACTGAACTGGGACCAGCCATATAAATACTGTGGCTACAAGAAGGGGTCTGGGGTGAGGAATCCAACAGTGAGTAACTCACCTCCTGACTCCCCAAAGCCTGTCCACCATCTACAAGGCACAAGTCAGGAGTGTGATGGGATACTCCCCACTTGCCTGGATGAGTGCAGCTCCCACAACACTCAAGAAACTCGACACCATCCAGGACAAAGCAGCCCTGCCCACTTGAAAAGCCCCCTTTCCACAAACAAACATTCATTCCCTCCACCACCGACGCACAGTAGCAGCAGTGTGTACACCATCTACAAGATGCACAGCAGCAACTCACCAAGCATCCTTAGACAGCACCTTCCAAACCCATGACCTCTACCATCTAGAATGACAAGGGCAGCAGATACATGGGAACACCACCACCTGGAAGTTCCCCTCCAAGCCACTCACCATCCTGACTTGGAAATAAATCGTCTTTCTTTCACTGTCGCTGGGTCAAAATCCTGGAACCCTCTTCCTAACAGCACTGTGGGTGTACCTACACCACAGGGACAAAATCCTGGAACTCCCTTCCTAACAGCACTGTGGGTGTACCTACACCACAGGGACAAAACCCTGGAACTCCCTCCCTAACAGCACTGTGGGTGTACCTACACCACAGGGACAAAATCCTGGAACTCCCTCCCTAACAGCACTGTGGGTGTACCTACACCACATGGGCTGCAGCGGTTCAAGAATTTAGCTCACCTCCACCTTCTCAAGGGCAATTAGGCATGAGGCCTGAATGCTGACAAATGAATGAATAAAAAAACCAAACCGACTGTAATCTGCGAGTTGAATGATCCATTTCACGGCGCTCTGTAACTGGACACATTTGAACTCAGCCTGTGAATAACACCACATCATATTTTAGACTGGTCCCCATTCACGCAATTGAAAAATGCAACATAGGTTTGTTGCTAGAAATTTGGTGAACTTTCAGATTTGGTGGTTTGTGAGCACTGCCACTGGAAGATTTCTTTACAAACATTTTTCTCACGGGATGTGGGAGACACTGGCTAGGGCCTGGCCATCCCTAAATGCCCCTTGAGAAGGAGCTGGGGGAGCCGTCTTCTTAAACTGCTCCAGTCCATGTGAGGTGAGCAGACCCACAGTCATGTTGTTAAGCAGGTCAGCAGATACCGTGTGCAATGTGGTACTGAGTGCAAATCTGATGAAAGAGGAAACTGACAAGTTTGTGTATAATAGGCTCTTACTATATTGTTAGGACACAGCAGGTGGTCAAGGCTGAATTATTTATAATCCCAGAGGGAAACTTTAAACAACTGTCAAAACTTTTTCACTTGATATGTTTGAGATTCTGCTCTGAATTCAGATGAGAAACCACCAAACCTCCAGAGGTTTGTTTTATATATCAATTAAACATTTATTGATTTAACAAGTGATGAGACACATACACATGTCTACAAATTACTACCATAATAACTTTTAAACTAATGCCCACGTTAGGGTAAAACTTTACCAAGGCAGCAATAACCCGGAGACTTAAATAGGCACCAGACAAATGACATTTTATATTACGAATTCAAAAGTAGGTCCCTTGCAATTTGTTTCCTTTGTCGGCAGTTGTATGGCTTACAGGCTACTTAGATATTACATACCTCTCACCTACACACACAAAACTCTTTTCTGTATATACCGAGCCTTCCCTGTGAATACAAATTCTCCTTGCATCACCAGGCCCTTTGAACTCCACCTCTTCTAACAATAAAACTGCTTTCATAGTACCAATTTAATTTGTAATATAAACATATTGCTTGGTGTCTCCTAGCTAGGTGCAAGATTTCACCCCCAGTCTTTGACTGTTGAAAAAAAAAACAAAATGCAAATGTACCTTACTGTTTAACATTCTAAAGCTACTATTCAAAGCACCCAGACTAGCTAGCTTTAATCCAATTAAGACACACACACACCCTATTACAAGTCCGATTTAAAATAATTTTCAAAAATATTATACACATTAATATCTTCATGACATACACCCAGGACAGGAAAGGGGCCAAAAGGTTAAGCACACAGAGGTTCAGGGTGAAGTGATTTAATGAACGGAACATTAGGAAATAGAGACACCAAGATCGCAGGGACAGTGAAACACGGACACAGATTGTGTGTGTTTGAAACAGGGATCACAAAGGCAAATGTGAAGCTCCAGACGTTTTGTGCTAAAACAAATCAATATTATAGAGCTCAAAGCAAAATACTGCGGATGCTGGGAATCTGAAACAAACACAAAGATTGTTGGAAAAACTCAGCAGGTCTGACAGCGTCTGTAGAGGGGAAGACAAGAGTTAATGTTTTGAGTCCGTGTGACTCTTCAACAGAATTAAAGCGAAATAGAAATGAGGTGAAATATAAGCTGTTTAAGGGGGGGTTTGGACAGGAGAAGCTGGATAGAGGGTCAGTGATAGGTGGAGGCAAAGGCGAGATTGCCAATGACGTCATGAACAAGAGGTCAAAGGGGTGTTGACGGTGGTGATATTAGCTGCAGGATGGTGACATTAAGGGTAGAAAGCAGGATGAGCAAGTGACAGATGGCCCTGGTGGGGGTGGGGGTCTGGAAGGGGGGAACAAATCGAAAAAGGGTAAAAAGGTGGGGGTAAAACAACATGGAAATAAATTGTAAAAATAATAATAGACAGAGGTGGGAAAAGAAAAAAATATATATAATTATTAGAAAAAATGGGATAATAAAGGGGGGTGAGGATGGGGGGAGAGAGTTCATGGTCTGTAGTTGTTGAACTCAATATTCAGTCCGGAAGGCTGTAAAGTGCCTAGTCGGAAGATAAGGTGCTGTTCCTCCAGTTTGCGTTGGGCTTCACTGGAACAATGCAGCAAGCCAAGGACGGACATGTGGGCATGAGAGCAGGGTGGAGTGTTGAAATGGCAAGTGACAGGGAGGTTTGGGTCATGCTTGCGGACAGACCGAAGGTGTTCCACAAAGTGGGTCACCCAGTCTGCGTTTGGTCTCTCCAATGTAGAGGAAACCACATTGGGAGCAACGAATGCAGTCGTTTAAATTGAGGGAAGAGCAAGTGAAATGCTGCTTCACTTGGAAGGAGTGTTTGGAATATTATAGAGCTTTAGCCATAGCTTTTTCAGAGACTGTGTGATTGGCTCTTACAAAACACTTTGTGGCGTTTTAGTTGGAACTGGGACACTCTGGCCACCACCTTTGACCCCTCTGCCGTGGCGTGTTTGGCCAGTTCCCCGGGCAGCAGCAGGCACACGGTGGTCTGGATCTCCCGGGAGCTGATGGTGCTGCCGCTTGTTGTGGTGGGACAGGCGGGAAGCCTCACCCGTGATGCGCTCGAAAATATCATCAACGAACGAGTTCATGATGCTCATGGCCTTGGGGGAGATGGCGGTGTCCGGGTGAACCTGCTTCATCACCTTTGTAGGTACGGATGGAGCAGTTTTCCTTCCTGGATCTCTTCGTCTTCTTGCTGCCCTCCTTGGAAACTGGGACATTTCAGGGCTTTAATTTTTGCAAAAATACACTTTAGTGATAAAACATCGGAAAGACCATTACAAAGCATTTCCAAAATGACCATCCCAGAAAGTGGAATGATATTCAAAATTGTCTACATCGATCATGTTGCTCTCTTGAGCAGTTTCAATATAATCAAAGCAACATGGAAGATATTTCAAAATGGTCATTACAGAAAGTGCAATGATACCAACATTGTCCACCTAGATCATGTTGTAGGCTGAGGTGCTTCAATGTAATTGTCAGATATTCACTGTATACATTCAATGCGAGACAAACGGCCTGAGGTGTTCCAGACAATGTGCAGCCCCTCAGTGTCGCACAGCTGGAAGGTTGTAGCCAGCGACTTTCCCCATTGCATCTCTGCAGCAGCAGCCCCAAGCTTTAGTGCGTCCCTCAGCGCTGGGAATGTACCAGTCTGAAAACCTTGTTCACGGGCAACTCTTTGCGCTGGAAGACCAACACATTTTTGGCAGACCAAAGAGCGTCTTTCATCGAGTTCATGATCCTCCAGCAGCAGTTGATGTCTGTCTCGGTGTTGGTCCCCCTGGGAACAGCCCCGTAGAGCAAAGAGTCCTGTGTCACAGAACTGCTCGGGGTGAACCTCGACAGAAACCACTGCATCTCTCTCCAGGCCTGCACGGCAAAGGCACAATCCACAAGGAGGTGAACCAATGGTCCCTTTCCCAGCACAGCCACCTCGAGGGCAATGTGCGGAGGGGGGGTGGGGTAAGAGTACGGGCTTGTGGGAAAGATCTGACGCGGAGGACCATTCTCACCACCAGCCAAGCTGCGTCTTGGCGCCTGTTTGAAAGCTCTGGGCTTCAGGCATTCTGCCAAATGACTTTTTGCCCCTCTCCGTCCGACAGGATCCACCATCTCCTTTTCCCGCAGGGCCTCTAGGACGTTAAGTGCCGACAACTGCCCGATGGACTTGTGGTCAAAGCGACTTTCGTGATTTTATTTTCTGAAAAATATTCATAAAATATCTGAAAGAACATTTACAAAACATTTCTAAATGGCCATCACAAAAATTGGAACGATATATTCAAAGTTGTCTACGTAGATCATGTTGTACTCTGACATTCTTCAATATAATCAAAGGAACATTGCAGGCATTTCAACATGGTCATTACAGACAGTCAGACAGTGCAATGGTATTTAAGTTAACTTCATAGATCGTACCGCACCCAGAGATTGTCAACCGTGGCCAGGGGAAACTGCAGGCACTCAATGAAAACTCTGACTAAACTTGTTTCTTTTCAGACTAACCCCGAGCTCTATGCTGATGAGGGATGGTGGATAGTTTTGTTCCAGGTTGGCTAATTGGCAATGATGTCAATGTTATAGCCATCCAGCTTGTTCGTTGAGCTACTCGATCACTTCTATTGCTCGTCACAGCAACGAGCTGTCTGGGCCGCCAAATTATCCAATACCCTCCCCCACCCCCAATCCACCCAATTCCCTGACTTTCTTGAAAAAGAAAAACTCAGCCGGTCTAGCAGCCTCTGTGGAGAGTGAAACAGAGTTAAAGTTTCCAGTCCGTAGGATGGACAGTCGTGAAACCACGGAGCCATCGAGAAACTGTTGTATGTCCGCCCTGTGAGTATGTGTTTCGCTTTCCCTGTCCGTTTATGAAATGTCACTGTGGATGTTACTACATACATGAGAGTTTCTGGTTGGTGTGTGTTTATTTTATTCTGCATCCTGGAGTCTATGTTGTCAGAGCGTTCGCCCACCTCACCCACCCGACCTCCCACCCATTCACCTTTCACGGTCACGTCGATGACAATAACCATTATTCTGTGCCTGTTATTTTATGTTAAATGAGTGAAGATTTACGCTTATGCTGTCAACCCCTGGTCTGAGAACGTGGGTTTGATTGCCTATCGTATCGTGGTAACCGAGCATCTGCTTTTCTCTATGATCGTCTGCATCTGGTATGTCATTGTCATGACACCATGAACCCAACAGGGCCCCATTGTTTGAGTACGAGGTAAATCTTGTAGCTTTCAATTTTGTTATGTGATTATCGGATTGTGTATTTATCTGCCTGTTGTTGCTCAGTGAGTGTGAATTTAAAAGGGAATTGTTAGTATGTGGGGAGATGGTGGCAGAGGTTTGGTCACTGGACTGGGTGTTACAGAGACCCAAACTAATGCTCTGAGGACCCAGGTTCGAATCCCACCATGTCAGGTGGTGAAATGTGAATTCGATAAAAATCTGGAATTAAAAACCTGAGGATGGCCATAAAGCCATTGTCAATTGTTATAAAAACCCATCTGGTTCACTAACGTCCTTTCGGGAAGGAAATCTGCCTTCCTTACCTGGTCCGGCCTACCTATGACTCCACAGGCTCAGTAAGGTGGTTGACTCTCCAAATGCCCTCTGAACAAGGGCAATTAGGGACGGGCAATAAATGCTGGCCTAGCCAGCGACGCCCACATCCCATGAATAAATAAATAACAAAAATAATCTTCTAAATAAGTGCTATTGATATTCTGTTCATGACAGCCTTTGGAATGGGAGTTTGAATTTTACATTGTGTCTGCCCATTTGTTAAATATAATGGCTTTATCAATCATATTCCTGCTCGTTTCTGGGATATAGCTTTTGTTTTTGGGGTGTGTGTCTGTCAGACTTCGAAATGCCTATATGGGATTAGATTGGGAAGTGCATATCCAGCTGTAGGTAACCAGCGTTAATGACAAGGTGTTGTACTCTACATGGCAATGGGAGCTATGTAAGTGTGGGTCATTCTGAACTGGTCGGTTTCTAGCTTATCAATGTGTATTTTATTCTGCAGCATTCATTTGAGCTCAAGGGAATTTCATTCTTTTTTCTCAGTCTTTGCTAGTTGAGGGTTTAGATCGCTGTATCTTTCAGCTTCAGGAATGCAAGTGAGTTTCATTCATTGTTTAAAATCCTGGAAAGAGGGTGGTGCAGTTGATGTAGTTTATATGGATTTCAGCAAAGCCTTTGACAAGGTCCCACATGGGAGATTATAAAGAAGGCAAATGCACATGGGATACAGGGTAATTGGATAGGGTGGATTCAAAACTGGCTTTGTTGTAGGAGACAGAGGGTGATGACAGAAGGATGCTTTAGTGACTGGAAGCCAGTGTCCAGTGGCATACCACAGGGATCTGTGCTGGGTCCCCTATTATTTGTCATTTATATAAACGACATAAATGACAATGTTGGGGGGTAGGATTAGTAAGTTTGTGGATGACACAAAGATTGGCCGGGTGGTTAACTGTGAGGTTGAGTGTCTTGGGCTAGAGGAAGATATAGATGGGATGGTCAAATGGGTAGATAAGTGGCAGATGGATTTTAACCCTGAAAAGTGTGAGGTGATACACTTTGGAAGGAGTAATTTGACAAAGAAGTATTCAATGAACGGCATGGCACTAGGAAGTTCTGAGGAACAAAGGGACCTTGGCGTGTGTGTCCATAGATCTCTGAAGGCAGAGGGGCATGTTAGTGGGGTGGTGAAGAAGGCATATGGGACACTTGCCTTTATCAATCGAGGCATAGATTACAAAAGTAGGGAGGTCATGTTGGAGTTGTATAGAACCTTGGTGAGGCCACAGCTGGAGTACTGGGTGCAGTTCTGGTCACCACATTATAGGAAGGATGTGATTTCACTGGAGGGGGTGCAGAGGAGATTCACCAGGATGTTGCCTGGGATGAGACATTTAAGTTATGAAGAGAGGTTGGATAGACTTGGGTTGTTTTCGTTGGAGAAGAGAAGACTGAGGGGCGACCTGATCGAGGTATACAAGATTATGAGGGGCATGGACAGGGTGGATAGGGAGCAGCTGTTCCCCTTAGTTGAAGGGTCAGTCACAAGGGGACATAAGTTCAAGGTGAGGGGCAGGAGGTTTAGGGGGGGATGTGAGGAAAAACATTTTCACCCAGAGGGTGGTGAGGGTCTGGAATGCACTGCCTGGGAGGGTGGTGGAGGCGGGTTAGCCTCACACCCTTTAAAAAGTACCTGGATGAGCACTTGGCACCTCATAACATTCAAGGCTATGGGGCCAAGTGCTGGTCAATGGGATTAGGTAGGCAGGTCAGGTGTTTCTCACGTGTCGGTGCAGACTTGATGGGCCGAAGGGCCTCTTCTGCCCTGTGTGATTCTGATGTGAATAGAGGCATTACTACATTTCATTTAATGTGAATGTGGATTTTACTCTGTTCCTGTCAATATCTGCGACATGATTGTTTTACTAAATCTAACTTCCAATGTCTGATATGTTTGGATTTTAACCTGGTCCTGCTTGTTTCTGGATTGTGAGTGAGATATTATTCTGTATCGTTCTGTTTCTCATATGCAAACATATGTCTCACTCCAACTCTTAAACCCTGTTTTGCTATGTGAGAGTGTGCGTTTTGGTCTGTTGCTGTCTGTCACACTTACGTCAGTAATGTTTATACTTCATGCACATAAGAAACAGGTGTATTAATGTATGTTTGTTAATCTTAAACTTTCAGGTTCTGAATTGTCAGTGTTTGTTATATCTGTACCCGGCAGGTTCTGATGTCTGGGAGTAAACCTTCCTCTGTGCCACCCAGTTTCGCATCTGTGATTCTGGATTTTGCCTAGAACTTATCAGCCTCGAGTGTATAAATGTGCATTTGTTTTTTCTGCACTATTTAGTGTCTAACATGCACCTCTCAGCGACATTATCTCCTCTCAGTCTCTCTGGTCGGTGAGGGTTTTTGGTCTATCAGTCACTTTGCGGGAGAGGAGCCTGAGTCCCAATCAGTGCCTTTCAATCTCTGATAGGTGATTATGGGCTTTTCTCAGCATCTGTCCATTTCTGAAATGCGGGTTTAAATTGTTTGCATTCTTATTCTGTACCTATCCGTTTTTGATATAAAAGTGAGTTTTAGTCTTTTTTTGAAGTTTATTTCTGGAAATTTCACAGTCTGGAAAGTGAGTATGAACATTTGAAGGCAGGTGCCAATTTCTGGTGTGTGAACCCGGGATGTTATGGGCCCCTCAGTTTCCTCCATTTGAGTGCGTGTGTTCTACTCTACCCATGCCAGTGTCTACAATATTTGGGTGGCATTTTCACTGGGTTCACATCGTTAACTTGTTTGCAAATCAGGCTTTATTTTCTGCTATTCAAGTCAATAAGGAATGAAACCAGATGGACCGTCCAACATTGAACTAGGCATCGGAAATGTCAAAGTCAAACTCAGCCCTGTCAAACCTGCAAAGATCTCCTAACCGATACCTGGGATCTTGAGCTAAAATTGGGAGTGCAGTCTCACAGACTCGTCAAGCAACAGCCTGACATACTCATACCCGCAGAATCATACCTCACAGACAATGTCCCAGGCACCACGATCAACATCCCTGGATATGCCCTAAACCATTGCGCAGGAAAGACCCAGCAGAGGCGGCCGCGCAATGTTAGACAGTCGGGAGGGATTTGCCCTGGGGGTCCTCAATATCGGCTCCAGACTCCATGAAGTCTCATGGAATCAAGCCAAACATGGGCAAGGAAACCTCCTGCTGATTATCACATACCGCAGCCCCTCAGCTGATGGGTCAGTTCTCCTCCATGTCGAACACCACTTGGAGGAAGCACCGAGGGTGGCAAGGGCACAGAATGTACAATGGGTGAGGGACATCAATGTCCATCACCAAGAGTAGCTCGGTCGCACCACTACAGACTGAGTTGGCGACTCCTAAGGAGCTAGCTGCTGGACTGGGTGTGTGACAGGAGGCGAGGGAACGGACAAGAGCTAAACACGTTCTTGGCTTCATCCTCATCAACCTGCCTTATCTGTCATGTTAGTGTAGGAGTGACACCGTGCAGTCCCGCCTCCACATTGAGGATACCATCCATTGTGTTGTGTGGCACTACCACCGTGTTAATTGGGATAGATTTCAAACAGATCTAGCAACTCAAGACTGGGCAACCATGAGCGCTGTGGGCCATCAGCAGCAGCAGAATTGTACTCGACCACAATCTGTAACCTCATGGCCTGGCATATCCCCCACTCTACCATTACCATCAAGTCATGGGAACAACCCTGGTTCAATGAAGAATGCAGGAGGGCATTCCAGGAGCAGCAACAGGCACATCTAAAAATGAGGTGTTAACCAGGTGAAGCTATAAAGCAGGACTACTTGCATACCAAACAGCACCAGCAGCGAGCGTTAGACAGAGCTAAGCGATTCCACAACCAATGGATCGGACCTAAGCTCTGCAGTCCTGGCACATCCAACCGTGAATGGTGGCGGACAATTAAACAACTTACTGAAGGAGGAGGCTCCATAAATGTCCCCATTCTCAATGGTGGAGGAACCCAGCAGATCAGTGCAAAAGCTGAGGCTGAAACACATGCAACAATCTTCAGCCAGAAGTACCGAGTGGATAATCTACCTGGACCTCCAGCATAACAGATGTAGATGTAGATGTAGTACGTAGATAATTCGATTCTTTCCAGTTCATATCGAGAAATGGCTGAAGGCACTGGATACTGCAAAGGCAATGGGCCCTGACAATGCTCTGGCAATAGGACTGAAGACTTATGCTTCAGAACTAGCTGTGCCCCTAGTCAAGCAGTTCCACAACACTGTCATCCACCCAGCAGTGTAGGAAATTGCCCAGGTGTGTCCTGTACACAAAGCACAGGAGAAATCCGACCCGGCCAATTACTGCCCCATCAGTCTACTCTCAACCATCAGTAAAGTGATGAAAGGCACCAACAGCAGTGATATCATGTGGCACTTGCTTTGCAATAACCTACCCACTGATGCTCAGCTAGTGTTCCGGCGGAGTCACTCAGCTCTTGGTCTCCATACAGCCTTGGATCAAACGTGGGCAAAAGAGCTGAACTCAAAAGGTGAGCTGAGAGCGACTGCCATTGAGATCAAGGAAGAGTTTGACCGAGTGTGGCATCAGGGAGCCCCAGCCAAACTGGAGTCAATGGGAATCAGGGGGGAAACACTCTACTGGTTGGAGTCATACCTAGCAGAAAGATAGATGGTTTTGGGAGGTTAACTATCTCAGTTCTAGGACATCACTGTAGGAGTTCCTCAGGATAGTGTCCTCAGCCCAACCATCTTCAGCTGCTTCATCAATGATCTTCCTCCCAGCGTAAAGTCAGAAGTGGGGATTTTTGCTGATCTTTCCACAGTGTTCAGCGCCATTTGCGACTCCCCAGACACTGAAGCAGCCCATGTTCAAATGTAGCAAATCCTGGACTATATCTAGACTTGGGCTGACAAGTGCTAAGTAACATTCCTCCCTCAAAATTGCCAAACTGATTATCTTCAACAAGAGAGAATCTGGCCATCATCCCTTGACAATCAATGGCATTTCCATCACTGAATCCCACACTATCATCATTCTAGGCGTTACCATTGACAGTAACTGAACTGGACGAGCCATATAAACACTGTTGCTACAAACCCAAAACCTGTCCACCACCTAGAGGGCACAGGTCAGGAAATGGATGGAATAACCTCCACTTGCCTGGATGAGTGCAGTTCCAACACTCAAGAAGCTTGACACCTTCCTGGACAAAGCGGACCTGCTTGATTGGCACCCCATCCACCAAAAAAATCACTCCCTCCACCACCGAAGCACAGTGTCAGCAGTGTGTGTACCATCTACAAGATGCACTGCAGGAGCTCACCAAGGCTCCTTAGGCAGCACCTTCCAAACCCACGACTGCTACCATCGAGATGGACAAGGGCAGCAGACACAGGGGAACACCAGCTGTGGAAGAATAAAATACATCTACAGGACAACTAAGGGTTAAACGATTAAAACCATAGTGGAATACTACAGCACAGTTCCCTCTTTTGTTCTAGCAGGTACACCTGCAGCTGCCAGCTAACTGAGCAGGAAAGGAGAAAAGGAGTATCATAAACAAGCTTCCTAGAATCCTTGAGACAAGGCGAGGATGTCTGCCCCCAACACAAAGAGACAGGATCAAGCAATGGTCATCTGTTCTCTAGAGTGTACACCCCCTAGCACTAAAGATAAGGTCAAGCATGGTTATCTATTCTCTGTCTCACTTTTTTATTACCAGATGGGCTTCCCCCAATATCCTGTATAGTCATAAATTAGAATAGACTAATTGTGTGTTGCAGGCCAAAGACAATGATTCTCAATGTAATTAATTATTGAAGGTTAGACTGTCTTATCACCTTCAAGCTCTTTGATATGTACAACTTCTACTATAACTATGTGTGTACTGTGATGCTTCCTCAGAGTGCCGGATAGCTCCATTGTAAGCTGCTGGGCTCTCCGGGATATCATGATTCAATAAAGACTTCCGAGACAAACCTCCTGGGTCTGAGTGTTCACTCCGATTTCCGCGACAAATTGGCAACGAGGATGGGATCCGACTGAAGTCCAGTAACCTCTTAAGTTGAAGAGGTGATTGAAATCCTGGGCCGTCGGATCTCCAAAAAAGAACCCTCGCGTAAAAAAAGGAGGAATACCTCTCCCAAGTTAGGGAGAGTGCGAACTGCATCCTAGCTGAGAGGGGGATTGCAGTGAAAGCATCCTAGCTGAAAGGGGGACTGCTTGAAAAAGGGTAGCTACCGACCAGACTCAAAAGACCCAAGGAACTGGAGGACTTGTTAAGGAACTCTTAAACACCGGTGAGCGTCTAGGGTAGGAAACGCGCGCGGCACTGTTAATTGTGTTTTCTTTTCAGAAAAATGGGAGATCGCAACAGCAGAGCGGGCTCTGCCACTCCCCCCCGCTTCGCAAAGTACTAAGAACAAACCGAAACCGGCGAAACCGGAGCTTAAATCAGGAACTTTGAAGATGGGCAAGAAAACGGAATGAAAAATGGATGGAAAAAAAAAAAGTAGTAGTAATATACCCAGGGGTTCGAGTCCCATGGAGGTGAAAAGTAAGTAATTTCTGTGTTTTCTTTTGTGTATATTATTAAGTAAAATGGGAAATATGACATCAAAGAAACCCCAGATTCCCCCTTTGAAGGGAACCCCAAATGCTTATATGTATGTCCATTACGGTCCTGAAATTGTCCAATATGTTTCTGATTGGGTTAAATGGACTCAAAGTAAAGGAGAAAACTTCCCACCAGCTGGAACTTTTAATCGGGACAGATTTGAGCGCTTATAATATGTCTTAAGGGAGGTAGATAGTCCGCGACTGAATTTTCTGTAACTTAAAGAAAAAAGAATGAATTGATCTAAGTTACAAGAGCTGTTTGTGCTGAAGAGAGAGAGAGAGAGAGAGAGAGAGAGAGAGAAAGGGTACCCCTAGGGGGTTAATGAGCAATTTGCAAGCAGAGCAGAGAAAATGTGAGCTTTCGTCAGTTTGAAGGTCCCTATAGGTGGAGCCTTCAAGATCCCTTTATTCCCCCCACTGCTACTCGAAGCTTCGTTTAGAGTTAAGTTCAATATTATAGGAGTATCGATACATACCTTTATCTATGTGTTTGTTTGTGTGCAATGAAGTATTTGTATGTGAACTTTAATGTGTTTTCTTCCCTGGATTGTTTTTTGTGTGTGTAGTTGGGCACTTTAGAGTCGAAAGCCCCATATTAGATTAAAGGAAAAGTTTATTCAAATACTCCAAAGTTTTGAGTATAAGGTTTGAGTTGAGATTTCTGGCAAAAATCGTAATTTGAAGGGAGTGTAAAGATAAGACAGGGCTTGCCTTTATCTCATCCTTGAGATGAACCAACCCTTGTACCAGCCCCTCGCAGACTAGTAGGGAATAACCCTCATCATCAGCTTCCAAGTTGATTGGGATTAATACATACGAGTTCGTATTCTAAAATCCTGAGAAAAAGAAATTACTTGAAATTCGGAAAGATTCTAGGAAAACGAAAAGACATAAACACAAGGTCTAGGTGGTTCCATTGGATAAAAAGGGGTTTCTTAAGAAGAGATGAATTAAATATTTAAGGAAATCTGCTTCCCAAAAGCACTGGAATTTGAATTGGGGACAATCTTGAGATGTAAAGTGCCGTGTAATTTAACAGGTTACTTTTGAATCACTAGGATGCTATTTAAGATAAATAATGTGTCGATAAACATACGGAAATTATAACTTGGATCCAAATCATTAGACATGAAAAAGAGGTTGTTTTAATTTTGATAGTGTAAATTACAGTTAAAAATTCGAGGTTTGGTTCTTGATAAAGTTCTCAAAAGGGAATTTTCTTTTTAAAAGGTCTGACAACAATTGGCACTAATTCAAATGCTGCAAGCTTTTGTGTTTGTAAAGTCTGTTCCCAAAATATGAAGCTAAGCTCAAGACCTTGGCAAAGTTTGGCAGAAATCCAATTTTTGGCCGAGTTAATGAATCTGGGATAATTCTAAAAGAAAAGGGTCAGGCACAATTTAGTGGGTTACTTTTAAGACAATAAAATCTTTTGAGAAAAAGAAAAGGAAGCAAAACTTGTCAATACTTGATTTCTGTTTTAAAACTGTTATGAGAATACTTGATTGGATTGTAAAGTCTCTCCAGACAACCTGAACAAGATAAGATGGGAGCTGTTGCAAGTGTAAACTGGTATGAGGAAAGTGGGAGAATGAGTCAGGGAAAGAGGACATAATGTACAAACTGTTTTAAGGGAAATGAATTTGATAATCTGGTCATCAACTGAGGCATTGGAACTGCACAGGGGGAGATAAGCAAAGATCTCGAGACAGAGATCCCCGTTGAAATGGAATAGTTAATATGGCCTAAAGAGTATTCAAACATTTTAAACAATCCAAGACAATAGAGAAACTGAATAGAGAACTTTAGGATGACCATGGTCAGGAAAGAAAACTTAGAGGTAAAACTACGAGGAATCTGTAGTTCAGGAATTGAAATGTAAGGAGAAATAATACTTAACAACAATTTACCACAAGATGGATACAGGTAAAGGGAAAGCTGGAAAAAGGCTAAATAGATGTATTACTGACTATATTAATGTGCCTGTGAGCTACACAAAGTAAAACCACAGGATTAACACCTTGAGGACAGGCAGAGTTAAGCGGTTCCCAGAGAGAACCATCACTGGAAGTGAAAATACTGAGCCATTGAAAGATAGGATAAGAAGGTGCATTGTAGAGTTGTTTAAGGAATTGAGGCCTGACATGAGACAGCAGCAGGAGAGAGTAAACTGGAAGGAGTTTACCCACATGGATTCAGATCAGGGAACTCATTTCACAGGGAGAGACATTAAAGAAGTGTGTAATCTTATGGAGATTAAACAGAAATTCCATATTCCTTACCACCCCCAGGAGTCCAGGGATAGTGGAAAGGATGAACTGAACTTTTAAAACAAATCAATCAAGAGACAGGGAACAGCCCAATATTCTAATGCGCCGTGGGCTACCCCAAGCAGGACCGCCAGGTTCACCCCATTTGAAATGATAACAGGTAAGGGCCATGCAATTACCTGAAGGTATTATAGTAGGAGGTGTAGGGCCACAGAAAGGAAAAATACAAGACAATGAAAGGGAATTAAGTAGGTGATTACATGAGTGGAGAGAGGAAGTTAGAGACTGACAGATGATTAAGGATATGGAAACAGGCAAATTCAAAGAGCAACAATGGACCATACCAGGTAATTATGACAGGTGATACATACGCACTTGTAGATATGAGAACGGGAAGTAAATGGAGGCATTACACACAGTTAAAGATACATGACAATTGACCAAGCGGTAACCCGGAGAACGGGAGCCGAAGTTAATGTCTCCACAGATCTACGATCCTGGTCGTGGGCCTATCAGTACTGGCAACAAGGTCGGGGATCATCACTGCTCATCCCGCACCGCAGGAGGAACTTTGGTACAGCATGGACAGTGCCGAATGTGACACGCAACGGGGAATGATAAATGTAACAGTAGGAGAACAAGTGCTTTCAAATTGTAGTAAGGGTTTGCTTCAGATCGAGCGCGGGACGTCCGCCACTACCCAGCCACCTCCCACCTCTACTTTCACAGTCTGAGTAGAGATAATTGAAGCCCCTCAAACCACAGCGACTGACCCATCTTGTCCGACTATGCATCCAGGACCGACGAATGGTTTGGTACTGGTTAATCAGAAGTTTTGTATGATAAAGTACACCATGAGCTGGTACCCGTAGTCTTGAATGTATCCGGTGTCGTCCAGCCCCAATGGTGCTCAACCCATACCCAAGCACTCTATACGGCTCTGACCCGCCAATTGATGACTGAAGCAGTTCAGTTCAGTGGCGAGATGCGATTAGGCTTGGGAGGGAACCGCGTTAAGCGCAGCCTGATAAATGATGCCACTATGATATTCAATATAGGGACATCATTGGTTAATCCAAAGTCTGGCTACCGTGCTCGAAAGTCATGCGGGGACTATCAATAAATTAATGGAAATAGGAAAAAATATTTCAGACAAAGCGAGAAGAAATGACGTTTGCAACACCTATGGATCTTGGGCACTGGAACAAGCCCGAGAAAATTTAAGACAGACTAAAAGAAGGGGTAGTCCCTTCATGGGTAACTAATGAGCATCTATTGAATCTCTCACGACACAAGAATCATGACTTGACCGGTTTCCAGCTCAGGGGTTTAACACCTGTATGTAGAATGAATGTTGAATGTATAGTGAATAGTAATATGCTAATAGGCATTGTATTAGTAATACCTGTCATACCGATGTCAATGACATAACCCAGGCAAGACGCCCACACTGACTGCCCAGCCATGGGGCCCATTTGTACACCTACAAATGGACTTTATACAAATGCCTAAATGTATGGAATATAATGATGTTTTAGTTCTAGTATGTTTGTTCTCGAGATGGGTTGAGGCGTATCCCACCCGACGGAAATGATGCTGTTGTTGTTGTAAAATTGTTGTTCATTTTACGGCTAAAGTGATAAAGGAACTGTGGAAGGCCTTACAATGCAACCATCACCTTTCCTGCCCATACCACCCCCAGTCTACTGGAGCGATGGAAAGACAAAATGGTATTCTGAAAAAAACAAACTAAATTATGTGAAGAAACTGGTTTGAAAGGGCCTGAAGCTCTACCCTTGGCGCTCATGACTATGCGCTCTCACCCTAAGTGTACCACCTCCCTCTCTCCTTATGAAGTTGTAATGGGATGTCCTATGCGCCTCCCAGTGACCCCACCCTTGTCTGCTAGGGAAATGGACATCCACGCTATGGATGAGGGAATGATTACATACTGTATAGCGCTCACTAATTCTCTCAAGAGCTTGCGTATACAGGGAGTAGAAGCTCAGAAAAAGCCCACCATTGAAGACTGCCATCAATACCAGCCCGGGGACCTAGTCCTGGTAAAGACCTTCAGGAGAAAGAACTGTTTGGAACCTCGATGGGAAGGGCCTTTCCAAGTCCTGCTCACCACCCATACAGCCGTAAAGGTTGAAGGACGCCCTTGTGGATCCACGCCTCGCACGTCAAGTGGACGCTGACCTCGGACGGAAGTGCTTGTGCAAGAACTTTAACTGAGCCGTCGGAATGCTGACTCTGATTTGGATCCTGTCCTGTGCGGTCCTGGCGGGGGCCTGGAATACCAATTCTGCGGTTCAACGAATGCAGGCCGTAGCCTCGCAAGTTCATCGGACTAAAGGTTGGATTTGTACTCATTTTCCTCTGTGCAAGACAGCAGCTGAATTGCGTGAGAGGGTGGAAAGGACCCTACCTTGTGCTGCTAACAACTCGAACGGCCCTGAAGGTTAAAGGGAAGGAAGACTGGGTCCACGCCACTCGCTGTAAAAGACATTGTCCGGCAACAATATAGCAGCTGTTACCAAGTGATCTAACTTGTATTATGTATTGAAACGGAAGGTTTGAGTAATTTTTATAAAAAAGATTCTTGGTGGTCTGTAATACTAGGTTGTTTCTCCGGTTGGGGGAAGTTGGTTACTGTACGTTTTAATTGGGTTGGTCGTAGCCTGTGTTATAGGGTGTTGTGCATGTATTGCTTTGTGGATTTGCTGTTCCCAGGTTATTAACAGTGTCTCTACTGGATTAGGAGGAGCTCCAGTTGTCCCTCAATTGACGCGCACTGGCCCCAGCGAAACCCACTGGTGGGGAGAAAAAGTTTACCCTGCCAGGGATCGGCCTTTCCCTTATGGTTATGAGCCCCCTTATGATGATGAAGATACTCTTCCTCATTGGTATTAATCTAGAAGATTAACAAGGTGGGATGGTGGAAGAATAAAATACATCTACAGGACAACTAAGGGTTAAACGGTTAAAACCGTAGTGGAATACTACAGCACAGTTCCCTCTCTTGTTCTAGCAGGTACACCTGCAGCTGCCAGCTAACTGAGCAGGAAAGGAGAAAAGGAGTATCATAAACAAGCTTCCTAGAATCCTCGAGATAAGGCGAGGATGTCTGCCCCCAACACAAAGAGACAGGATCAAGCAATGGTCATCTGTTCTCTAGAGTGTACACCCCTTAGCACTAAAGATAAGGTCAAGCATGGTTATCTATTCTCTGTCTCACTTTTTTATTACCAGATGGGCTTCCCCCAATATCCTGTATAGTCATAAATTAGAATAGACTAATTGTGTGTTGCAGGCCAAAGACAATGATTCTCAATGTAATTAATTATTGAAGGTTAGACAGTCTTATCACCTTCAAGCTCTTTGATATGTACAACTTCTACTATAAATATGTGTGTACTGTGATGCTTCCTCAGAGTGCCGGCTAGCTCCATTGTAAGCTGCTGGGCTCTCCGTGATATCATGATTCAATAAAGACTTCCGAGACAAACCTCCTGGGTCTGAGTGTTCACTCCGATTTCCTCGACAGAAACCATTGACAATAGACCCACCGAATTTTATAATTGAAAAGCATTATGAAAAGCAAAAGGCTGTGAACAGAAATACCAATGGAGCCAGTGACTGAGTCCACGACAGCACTCAGCTTCCGCCATAGAGTCGTCGAGTTATATAGCCCAGAAACAGGCCCTTCGGCCCATCGTGTCTGTGCTGACCATCAAGCACCTGTCCCATTCTAAACCCATTTCCCAGCACTTGGCCGGTAGCCCTGAATGCTATGGCGTTTGAGGTGCTCACCGAAACGCTTTCTAAATGTTAAGGGTTCCTGCCTCAAGGAGAGTGGCCCAGATTCCAACCGCCCTCGAATCCCCTCTAAAAATGTTTTCTTCATCTCGGTCCTAAAACAGTGCCTCGCACCCCCCCAGTTCTGGACTCACGCACAAGAGGAAACATCATTAACCCGTCCACCTTGTCAAGGTCGTTCAGGATCTTACGCACTTGAGTCAAGTCACCTCCTGCCCCTTACCTTAAATGTATGGCCCCTGGTGACTGGCACCTCCGCTAAGGGGAAAAGTTTCTTCCTATCTACCCTATCCATCCTCCTCATCATTTTGTATACCTCCCACAGCCTTCTCTGCTCCAAGGAAAACAACCCCAGCCGACCCAGTCTCTCTTCAGATGGCCACCAGCATTTTATGGTGGTTTGAGAGGTGGTTGAGATCCAGAACAATGCAAGACCCTGCACTGCCCCATGAATGGGGTTACCTGGTGGTTTGGGCACTGAGTGAGATCCAGGACAATGCAAGACCCTGCACTGCCCCATGAATGGGGCTACCTGGTGGTTTGGGCACTGAGTGAGATCCAGGACAATGCAAGACCCTGCACTGCCCCATGAATGGTGCTACCTGGTGGTTTGGGCACTGAGTGAGATCCAGGACAATGCAAGACCCTGCACTGCCACATGAATGGGGCTACCTGGTGGTTTGGGCACTGAGTGAGATCCAGGACAATGCAAGACCCTGCACTGCCCCATGAATGGGGCTACCTGGTGGTTTGAGAGGTGAGTGAGATCCAGGACAATGCAAGACCCTGCACTGCCCCATGAATGGGGTTACCTGGTGGTTTGGGCACTGAGTGAGATCCAGGACAATGCAAGACCCTGCACTGCCCCATGAATGGGGCTACCTGGTGGTTTGGGCACTGAGTGAGATCCAGGACAATGCAAGACCCTGCACTGCCCCATGAATGGGGCTACCTGGTGGTTTGGGCACTGAGTGAGATCCAGGACAATGCAAGACCCTGCACTGCCCCATGAATGGCGCTACCTGGTGGTTTGAGAGGTGAGTGAGATCCAGGACAATGCTAGACCCTGCACTGCCCCATGAATGGGGCTACCTGGTGGTTTGGGCACTGAGTGAGATCCAGGACAATGCTAGACCCTGCACTGCCCCATGAATGGGGCTGCCTGGTGGTTTGGGAGGTGAGTGAGATCCGGGACAATGCAAGACCCTGCACTGTCCCATGAATGGGGCTACCTGGTGGTTTGAGAGGTGAGTGAGATCCAGGACAATGCAAGACCCTGCACTGCCCCATGAATGGGGCTACCTGGTGGTTTGGGAGGTGAGTGAGATCCAGGACAATGCAAGACCCTGCACTGTCCCATGAATGGGGCTACCTGGTGGTTTGGGCACTGAGTGAGATCCAGGACAATGCAAGACCCTGCACTGCCCCATGACTGGGGCTACCTGGTGGTTTGGGCACTGAGTGAGATCCAGGACAATGCAAGACCCTGCACTGCCCCATGAATGGGGCTACCTGGTGGTTTGAGAGGTGAGTGAGATCCAGGACAATCAAGACCCTGCACTGCCCCATGAATGGGGCTACCTGGTGGTTTGGGAGGTGAGTGATATCCAGGACAATGCAAGACCCTGCACTACCCCATGAATGGGGCTACCTGGTGGTTTGGGCACTGAGTGAGATCCAGGACAATGCAAGACCCTGCACTGCCCCATGACTGGGGCTACCTGGTGGTTTGGGCACTGAGTGAGATCCAGGACAATGCAAGACCCTGCACTGCCCCATGAATGGGGCTACCTGGTGGTTTGAGAGGTGGGTGAGATCCAGGACAATGCAAGACCCTGCACTGCCCCATGAATGGGGCTACCTGGTGGTTTGGGCACTGAGTGAGATCCAGGACAATGCAAGACCCTGCACTGCCCCATGAATGGGGTTACCTGGTGGTTTGGGACACTGAGTGAGATCCAGGACAATGCAAGACCCTGCCACTGCCCCATGAATGGGGCTACCTGGTGGTTTGGGCACTGAGTGAGATCCAGGACAATGCTAGACCCTGCACTGCCCCATGAATGGGGCTACCTGGTGGTTTGGGAGGTGAGTGAGATCCAGGACAATGCAAGACCCTGCACTGCCCCATGAATGGGGTTACCTGGTGGTTTGGGCACTGAGTGAGATCCAGGACAATGCAAGACCCTGCACTGCCCCATGAATGGGGCTACCTGGTGGTTTGGGAGGTGAGTGAGATCCAGGACAATGCAAGACCCTGCACTGCCCCATGAATGGGGCTACCTGATGGTTTGGGCACTGAGTGAGATCCAGGACAATGCAAGACCCTGCACTGCCCCATGACTGGGGCTACCTGGTGGTTTGGGCACTGAGTGAGATCCAGGACAATGCAAGACCCTGCACTGCCCCATGAATGGGGCTACCTGGTGGTTTGAGAGGTGAGTGAGATCCAGGACAATGCAAGACCCTGCACTGCCCCATGAATGGGGCTACCTGGTGGTTTGGGAACTGAGTGAGATCCAGGACATTGCAAGACCCTGCACTGCCCCATGAATGGGGCTACCTGGTGGTTTGAGAGGTGGGTGAGGATCCAGGACAATGCAAGACCCTGCACTGCCCCATGAATGGGGCTACCTGGTGGTTTGGGCACTGAGTGAGATCCAGGACAATGCAAGACCCTGCACTGTCCCATGAATGGGGCTACCTGGTGGTTTGGGCACTGAGTGAGATCCAGGACAATGCAAGACCCTGCACTGCCCCATGAATGGGGCTACCTGGTGGTTTGGGCACTGAGTGAGATCCAGGACAATGCTAGACCCTGCACTGCCCCATGAATGGGGCTACCTGGTGGTTTGGGAGGTGAGTGAGATCCAGGACAATGCAAGACCCTGCACTGCCCCATGAATGGGGTTACCTGGTGGTTTGGGCACTGAGTGAGATCCAGGACAATGCAAGACCCTGCACTGCCCCATGAATGGGGCTACCTGGTGTTTTGGGAGGTGAGTGAGATCCAGGACAATGCAAGACCCTGCACTGCCCCATGAATGGGGCTACCTGATGGTTTGGGCACTGAGTGAGATCCAGGACAATGCAAGACCCTGCACTGCCCCATGACTGGGGCTACCTGGTGGTTTGGGCACTGAGTGAGATCCAGGACAATGCAAGACCCTGCACTGTCCCATGAATGGGGCTACCTGGTGGTTTGAGAGGTGAGTGAGATCCAGGACAATGCAAGACCCTGCACTGCCCCATGAATGGGGCTACCTGGTGGTTTGGGCACTGAGTGAGATCCAGGACAATGTAAGACCCTGCACTGCCCCATGAATGGGGCTACCTGGTGGTTTGGGCACTGAGTGAGATCCAGGACAATGCAAGACCCTGCACTGCCCCATGAATGGGGCTACCTGGTGGTTTGGGAGGTGAGTGAGATCCAGGACAATGCAAGACCCTGCACTGCCCCATGAATGGGACTACCTGGTGGTTTGAGAGGTGAGTGAGATCCAGGACAATGCAAGACCCTGCACTGCCCCATGAATGGGGCTACCTGGTGGTTTGGGCACTGAGTGAGATCCAGGACAATGCAAGACCCTGCACTGCCCCATGAATGGTGCTACCTGGTGGTTTGGGAGGTGAGTGAGATCCAGGACAAAGCAAGACCCTACACTGCCCCATGAATGGGCTACCTGGTGGTTGGGAGGTGAGTGAGATCCAGGACAATGCAAGACCCTGCACTGCCCCATGAATGGGGCCTACCTGGTGGTTTGAGAGGTGAGTGAGATCCAGGACAATGCAAGACCCTGCACTGCCCCATGAATGGGGGCTGCCTGGTGGTTTGAGAGGTGAGTGAGATCCAGGACAATGCAAGACCCTGCACTGCCCCATGAATGGGGCTACCTGGTGGTTTGGGCACTGAGTGAGATCCAGGACAATGCAAGACCCTGCACTGCCCCATGAATGGGGCTACCTGGTGGTTTGAGAGGTGAGTGAGATCCAGGACAATGCAAGACCCTGCACTGCCCCATGAATGGGGCTACCTGGTGGTTTGGGCACTGAGTGAGATCCAGGACCAATGCAAGACCCTGCACTGCCCCA
>NW_027599018.1:0-32863 GCF_964194155.1 Cetorhinus maximus | reverse complement strand
GGGGGGCGAGGACGGGGGAGGGGGAGAGGACGGGGGAGGGGAAGGGGGAGGGGGAGAGGGCGGGGGAGGGGGAGAGGACGGGGGAGGGGGAGAGGACGGGGGGGGCGAGGACGGGGGAGGGGAGAGGACGGGGGGGGCGAGGACGGGGGAGGGGAGAGGACAGGGGAGGGGGAGGGGGAGTGGACGGGGGAGGGGGAGAGGACGGGGGGGGGCGAGGACGGGGGAGGGGGAGAGGACGGGGGAGGGGGAGGGGAAGGGGGAGGGGGAGAGGACGGGGAAGGGGGAGGGGGAGAGGACGGGGGAGGGGGAGTGGACGGGGGAGGGGGAGAGGGCGGGGGAGGGGGAGGGGAAGGGGGAGGGGGAGAGGACGGGGGAGGGGGAGGGGGAGAGGAAGGGGGAGGGGGAGAGGACGGGGAAGGGGGAGGGGGAGAGGACGGGGGAGGGGGAGAGGACGGGGGAGGGGGAGAGGGCGGGGGAGGGGGAGGGGAAGGGGGAGGGGGAGAGGACGGGGAAGGGGGAGGGGGAGAGGACGGGGGAGGGGGAGGGGGAGAGGAAGGGGGAGGGGGAGAGGACGGGGAAGGGGGAGGGGGAGAGGACGGGGGAGGGGGAGAGGACGGGGGAGGGGGAGAGGACGGGGAAGGGGGAGGGGGAGAGGACGGGGGAGGGGGAGGGGGAGAGGACGGGGGAGGGGGGAGGGGGAGAGGACAGGGGAGGGGGAGGGGGAGAGGACAGGGGAGGGGGAGGGGGAGAGGACGGGGGAGGGGAGAGGACAGGGGAGGGGGAGGGGAGAGGACAGGGGAGGGGGAGGGGGAGAGGACGGGGGAGGGGGAGGGGGAGAGGACGGGGGAGGGGGAGGGGGAGAGGACAGGGGAGGGGGAGGGGGAGAGGACAGGGGAGGGGGAGGGGGAGAGGACGGGGGAGGGGGAGTGGACGGGGGAGGGGAAGGGGATGGGGGAGGGGACGGGGGCGGGGGAGAGGTTGGGGGAGGGGAGAGGATGAGGGAGGGGGAGAGGACGGGGCAGGGGGAGCTGATGGGGGAGGTTGGGGGAGGGGGAGAGGACGGGGGAGGGGGGAGAGGTTGGGGGAGAGGGAGGTTGGGAGAGGTTGGGGGAGGGGGAGAGGTTGGGGGAGGGGGAGAGGTTGGGGGAGGGAGAGAGGTTGGGGGAGGGGGAGAGGTTGGGGGAGGGGGAGAGGTTGGGGGAGGGGGAGAGGTTGGGGGAGGGGGAGAGGTTGGGGGAGGGGAGAGGATGGGGGAGGGGGAGAGGATGGGGGAGGGGGAGAGGTTGGGGGAGGGGGTGAGGTTGGGGGAGGGGGTGAGGTTGGGGGAGAGGGAGGTTGGGAGAGGGGGAGAGGTTGGGAGAGGTTGCGGGAGGGGGAGAGGTTGGGGGAGAGGACGGGGAAGGGGGAGGGGGAGAGGACGGGGGAGGGGGAGAGGACGGGGGAGGGGGAGAGGACGGGGGAGGGGGAGAGGTTGGGGGAGGGGGTGAGGTTGGGTGAGGGGGAGATGTTGGGAGAGTGGGGAGGTTGGGGGAGAGGGAGGTTGGGGGAGAGGGAGAGGTTGGGGGAGGGGGTGAGGTTGGGGGAGGGGGAGAGGTTGGGGGAGGGGGAGAGGTTGGGGGAGAGGGAGGTTGGGAGAGAGGGAGAGGTTGGGGGAGGGGGAGAGGTTGGGTGAGGGGGAGATGTTGGGAGAGTGGGGAGGTTGGGGGAGAGGGAGGTTGGGGGAGAGGGAGAGGTTGGGGGAGGGGGAGAGGTTGGGGGAGGGGGAGAGGTTGGGGGAGGGGGAGAGGTTGGGGGAGAGGGAGGTTGGGAGAGAGGGAGAGGTTGGGGGAGGGGTGAGGTTGGGGGAGGGGGAGAGGTTGGGTGAGGGGGAGATGTTGGGAGAGTGGGGAGGTTGGGGGAGAGGGAGGTTGGGGGAGAGGGAAGCTGGGAGAGGGGTAAGAGGGACCTCAGCAGCCCCCTGCCCCGGGTGCACTGACCTGGCTTTGGCACACAGGGCCTTGACTTCATTCTCCTTGATGAGCTCACACTGACGGAGCTGCTCAATCTGACGGTCCAGGTCACTGATCTCAGTCATGGTGAGGAGAGCAACCTGAGCGAGAAAGGACCCAGTTAACAGCAACTCACACAGGGAGAGAGGGAGTGGGGGGAGAGAGAGGGGGGGGTACGGGACCCCCACGGGTACCGACTCTCCCCGGGGTACGGGCACCGACTCTCCCCGGGGTCCGGGCACCGACTCTCCCCGGGGTCCGGGCACAGACTCTCCCCGGGGTCCGGGCACCGACTCTCCCCGGGGTCCGGGCACCGACTCTCCCCGGGGTCCGGGCACCGACTCTCCCCGGGGTCCGGGCACCGACTCTCCCCGGGGTCCGGGCACCGACTCTCCCCGGGGTCCGGGCACCGACTCTCCCCGGGGTACGGGCACCGAATCTCCCCGGGGTACGGGCACCGACTCTCCCCGGGGTACGGGCACCGACTCTCCCCCGGGGTCCGGGCACCGACTCTCCCCGGGGTACGGGCACCGACACTCCCCGGGGTACGGGCACCGGACTCTCCCCGGGGTACGGGCACCGACTCTCCCCGGGGTACAGGTCCCCCTCACGAGACCCTCCCCTTTGTTACCCCGGTCCCTCCCCTCTGTCACCCCGGCCCCTCCCCTCTGTCACCTCGGCCCCTCCCCTCTGTCACCCCGGCCCCTCCCCTGTCACCCCAGCCCCTCCCCTCTGTCACTCCAGCCCCTCCCCTATGTCACGCCGGCCACTCCCCTATGTCACCCAGGCCCCTCCCCTCTGTCAACCCGGCCCCTCCCCTCTGTCACCCGGGACCCTCCCCTCTCCAGCCCCGGCCCCTCCCCTCTGTCACCCCGGTCCCTCCCCTCTGTCACCCCGGCCCCTCCCCTCCATCACCCCGGCCCCTCCCCTCTCACCCCGGCCCCTCCCCTCTGTCACCCCGGCCCCTCCCCTCTGTCACCCCGGCCCCTCCCCTCTGTCACCCCGGCCCCTCCCCTCTGTCACCCCGGCCCCTCCCCTCTGTCACCCCGGCCCCTCCCCTCTGTCACCCCGGCCCCTCCCCTCTGTCACCCCGGCCCCTCCCCTCTGTCACCCCGGCCCCTCCCCTCCGTCACCCCGGCCCCTCCCCTCTGTCACCCCGGCCCCTCCCCTCTGTCACCCCGGCCCCTCCGTCACCCCGGCCCCTCCCCTCCGTCACCCCGGCCCCTCCCCTCCGTCACCCCGGCCCCTCCGTCACCCCGGCCCCTCCCCTCTGTCACCCCGGCCCCTCCCCTCTGTCACCCCGGCCCCTCCCCTCTGTCACCCCGGCCCCTCCGTCACCCCGGCCCCTCCCCTCTGTCACCCCGGCCCCTCTGTCACCCCGGCCCCTCCGTCACCCCGGCCCCTCCCCTCCGTCACCCCGGCCCCTCCGTCACCCCGGCCCCTCCCCTCCGTCACCCCGGCCCCTCCCCTCTGTCACCCCGGCCCCTCCGTCACCCCGGCCCCTCCCCTCTGTCACCCCGGCCCCTCCGTCACCCCGGCCCCTCCCCTCTGTCACCCCGGCCCCTCTGTCACCCCGGCCCCTCCCCTCTGTCACCCCGGCCCCTCCCCTCTGTCACCCCGGCCCCTCCCCTCTGTCACCCCGGACCCACACCTCTGTCACCCTGGCCCCTCCCCTCTCTGGCCCCGCCTCCTCCCCACTCTGGCCACGCCTCCACCCCTCTCTGGGCCGGCCAATCCCCTCTCTGGACCCGGCCCCCTTCCCCCTGTGGCCCCGCCCCTCTGTGGCCCTGGCTCCTCCCCTCCACTCTCTGGCCCCCCTGCCCCTCAGTGCGGCTGCGCGAGCTGGCGTCCACTGCGCCTGCGCCGCAGTCGGAGATGGCCGAGCGATCCCGACTCCTGCCCCGCCGAGGGCTCCCTCCGCCCGCCGACCGGCCGCCAGCGCGCCGCCGGTTCCCCCCAGCACCACCCGCCCCCCCTCCACCTCTTCCGGCTGCCCTACCGCGCCTCCGTTCGCTTCACCTTCACTTTCTGCCCCCTCTGTCCTGCGGTGCCGGCTCACCGCGTCCAGCTGAACAAACCGCGCGGCTCAGCCGCTTCCGGCGGACCTCGATCAAAGATGGCGGCGGAGGAGGAAGGGGGAGAAGGGCGCAGGCGCCGAGGAGGCCCCAGCCCCCGGGGCGGGGACACGCGTGCGCGTGATCTCGGAGACGGGTGGAGGGGCAGACGCGCCTGCGCAGTCAATGGCCTCAGCGCCCGCAGGCGGACGGTTACATCACGTGGGCAGTGGCACGACAGGGGGGAGGGAAACGGGCGCCATATTGGTTAGGGGCAAAGATGGGCAACCAGACTGGGGGAGACAGCGGGGCAACTGAAACACCATAGAGAGAGATCAGGGTGTTAGAGAGAGAGAGAGATCAGGGTGTTAGAGAGAGAGAGAGATCAGGGTGTTAGAGAGAAAGAGATCAGGGTGTTAGAGAGAGAGAGAGATCAGGGTGTTAGAGAGAGAGAGATCAGGGTGTTAGAGAGAGAGAGATCAGGGTGTTAGAGAGAGAGAGAGATCAGGGTGTTAGAGAGAGAGATCAGGGTGTTAGAGAGAGATCAGGGTGTTAGAGAGAGATCAGGGTGTTAGAGAGAGAGAGATCAGGGTGTTAGAGAGAGATCAGGGTGTTAGAGAGAGAGATCAGGGTGTTAGAGAGAGAGATCAGGGTGTTAGAGAGAGAGAGAGATCAGGGTGTTAGAGAGAGAGATCAGGGTGTTAGAGAGAGAGGTCAGGGTGTTAGAGAGAGATCAGGGTGTTAGAGAGAGATCAGGGTGTTAGAGAGAGATCAGGGTGTTAGAGAGAGAGAGATCAGGGTGTTAGAGAGAGAGAGAGATCAGGGTGTTAGAGAGAGAGATCAGGGTGTTAGAGAGAGATCAGGGTGTTAGAGAGAGAGAGATCAGGGTGTTAGAGAGAGATCAGGGTGTTAGAGAGAGAGATCAGGGTGTTAGAGAGAGAGATCAGGGTGTTAGAGAGAGAGAGAGATCAGGGTGTTAGAGAGAGAGAGATCAGGGTGTTAGAGAGAGAGATCAGGGTGTTAGAGAGAGAGAGAGATCAGGGTGTTAGAGAGAGAGATCAGGGTGTTAGAGAGAGAGGTCAGGGTGTTAGAGAGAGAGAGAGATCAGGGTGTTAGAGAGAGAGAGAGATCAGGGTGTTAGAGAGATCAGGGTGTTAGAGAGAGAGATCAGGGTGTTAGAGAGAGAGATCAGGGTGTTAGAGAGAGAGAGAGATCAGGGTGTTAGAGAGAGAGAGAGATCAGGGTGTTAGAGAGAGAGGTCAGGGTGTTAGAGAGAGAGAGAGATCAGGGTGTTAGAGAGAGAGAGATCAGGGTGTTAGAGAGAGAGAGATCAGGGTGTTAGAGAGAGAGATCAGGGTGTTAGAGAGAGAGAGAGATCAGGGTGTTAGAGAGAGAGATCAGGGTGTTAGAGAGAGAGAGATCAGGGTGTTAGAGAGAGATCAGGGTGTTAGAGAGAGAGATCAGGGTGTTAGAGAGAGAGAGATCAGGGTGTTAGAGAGAGAGAGATCAGGGTGTTAGAGAGAGAGAGAGATCAGGGTGTTAGAGAGAGAGATCAGGGTGTTAGAGAGAGATCAGGGTGTTAGAGAGAGAGAGATCAGGGTGTTAGAGAGAGAGATCAGGGTGTTAGAGAGAGAGATCAGGGTGTTAGAGAGAGAGAGAGATCAGGGTGTTAGAGAGAGAGATCAGGGTGTTAGAGAGAGATCAGGGTGTTAGAGAGAGAGATCAGGGTGTTAGAGAGAGAGATCAGGGTGTTAGAGAGAGAGATCAGGGTGTTAGAGAGAGATCAGGGTGTTAGAGAGAGAGAGATCAGGGTGTTAGAGAGAGAGATCAGGGTGTTAGAGAGAGAGAGAGATCAGGGTGTTAGAGAGGTCAGGGTGTTAGAGAGAGGGATCAGGGTGTTAGAGAGAGAGAGAGATCAGGGTGTTAGAGAGAGAGGTCAGGGTGTTAGAGAGAGAGAGAGATCAGGGTGTTAGAGAGAGAGAGAGATCAGGGTGTTAGAGAGAGAGAGATCAGGGTGTTAGAGAGAGAGATCAGGGTGTTAGAGAGAGAGATCAGGGTGTTAGAGAGAGAAAGAGATCAGGGTGTTAGAGAGAGATCAGGGTGTTAGAGAGAGAGAGATCAGGGTGTTAGAGAGAGGTCAGGGTGTTAGAGAGATCAGGGTGTTCGAGAGTGAGATCAGGGTGTTAGAGAGAGAGATCAGAGTGTTAGAGAGAGAGAGATCAGGGTGTTAGAGAGAGAGAGATCAGGGTGTTAGAGAGAAAGAGATCAGGGTGTTAGAGAGAGAGAGATCAGGGTGTTAGAGAGCGAGAGATCAGGGTGTTAGAGAGAGAGAGATCAGGGTGTTAGAGAGAGAGAGATCAGGGTGTAAGAGAGAGAGAGATCAGGGTGTTAGGGAGATCAGGCTGTTAGAGAGAGAGAGATCAGGTTGTTAGAGAGATCAGGGTGTTAGAGAGAGAGAGATCAGGGTGTTAGAGAGAGAAAGAGATCAGGGTGTTAGAGAGAGAGAGATCAGGGTGTTAGAGAGAGATCGGTGTTAGAGAGAGAGATCAGGGTGTTCGAGAGAGAGATCAGGGTGTTAGAGAGAGAGATCAGGGTGTTAGAGAGAGTGAGATCAGGGTGTTAGAGAGAGATCAGGGTGTTAGAGAGATCAGGGTGTTAGAGAGAGATTAAGGTGTTCAAGGGAGAGAGAGATCAGGGTGTTAGAGAGAGAAAGAGATCAGGGTGTTAGAGAGAGAGAGATCAGGGTGTTAGAGAGAGAGAGATCAGGGTGTTAGAGAGAGATCAGGGTGTTAGAGAGAGAGATCAGGGTGTTAGAGAGAGAGATCAGGGTGTTCGAGAGAGAGATCAGGGTGTTAGAGAGAGAGATAAGGGTGTTAGAGAGAGATCAGGGTGTTAGAGAGAGAGAGATCAGGGTGTTAGAGAGAGAGAGATCAGGGTGTTAGAGAGAGAGAGATCAGGGTGTTAGAGAGAGATCAGGGTGTTAGGGAGAGCGAGAGATCAGGGTGTTAGAGAGAGATCAGGGTGTTAGAGACAGAGAGAGATCAGGGTGTCAGAGAGAGTGAGAGATCGGGTGTTCGAGAGAGAGAGATCAGTGTGCTAGAGAGAGAGAGATCAGGGTGTTAGAGAGAGAGATCAGGGTGTTAGAGAGAGAGATCAGGGTGTAAGAGAGAGAGAGATCAGGGTGTTAGAGAGAGAGAGAGATCAGGGTGTCAGAGAGAGCGAGAGATCGGGTGTTCGAGAGAGAGAGATCAGTGTGCTAGAGAGAGAGAGATCAGGGTGTTAGAGAGAGAGATCAGGGTGTAAGAGAGAGAGAGATCAGGGTGTTAGAGAGAGAGAGAGATCAGGGTGTCAGAGAGAGCGAGAGATCGGGTGTTCGAGAGAGAGAGATCAGTGTGCTAGAGAGAGTGAGATCAGGGTGTTAGAGAGAGAGATCAGGGTGTAAGAGAGAGAGAGATCAGGGTGTTAGAGAGAGAGAGAGATCAGGGTGTCAGAGAGAGCGAGAGATCGGGTGTTCGAGAGAGAGAGATCAGGGTGTTAGAGAGAGAGAGATCAGGGTGTTAGAGAGAGAGATCAGGGTGTAAGAGAGAGAGAGATCAGGGTGTTAGGGAGATCAGGCTGTTAGAGAGAGATCAGGTTGTTAGAGAGATCAGGGTGTTAGAGAGTGAGATCAGGGACTGAGAGAGAGAGCGATCAGCGTGTTAGAGAGAGATCAGTGTGTGAGAGAGAGAACGATCAAAGTGTTAGAGGGAGAGAGAGATCAGGGTGTTAGAGAGAGAGAGATCAGGGTGTTAGAGAGAGAGAGAGAGATCAGGGTATTAGAGAGAGAGAGAGAGATCAGGGTGTTAGAGAGAGAAAGATCAGAGTGTTAGATGGAGAGAGAGATCAGGGTGTTAGAGAGAGCGAGATAGAGATCCGGGTGCTAGAGAGAGAGATCACGGTATTAGAGAGAGAGAGAGATCAGGGCGTTAGAGAAAGAGATCAGGGTGTTAGAGAGAGAGATCAGGGTGTTAGAGAGAGAGATCAGGGTGTTCGAGAGAGAGATCAGGGTGTTAGAGAGAGAGATCAGGGTGTTAGAGAGAGAGACATCAGGGTGTTAGAGAGAGAGAGATCAGGGTGTTAGAGAGAGAGAGATCAGGGTGTTAGAGAGAGAGATCAGGGTGTCAGAGAGAGCGAGAGGTCGGGTGTTCGAGAGAGAGAGATCAGTGTGCTAGAGAGAGAGAGATCAGGGTGTTAGAGAGAGAGATCAGGGTGTAAGAGAGAGAGAGAGATCAGGGTGTTAGAGAGAGAGAGAGATCAGGGTGTTAGAGAGAGAGAGAGATCAGGGTGTCAGAGAGAGCGAGAGATCGGGTGTTCGATAGAGAGAGATCAGGGTGTTAGAGAGAGAGAGATCAGGGTGTAAGAGAGAGAGAGATCAGGGTGTTAGGGAGATCAGGCTGTTAGAGAGAGAGAGATCAGGGTGTTAGAGAGAGAGAGAGAGATCAGGGTGTTAGAGAGAGAGATCAGGGTGTTAGAGAGAGATATATCAGGGTGTTAGAGAGAGAGATCAGGGTGTTAGAGAGAGATCAAGGTGTTAGAGAGAGAGAGATCAGGGTGTTAGAGAGAGAGAGATCAGGGTGTTAGAGAGAGAGAGATCAGGGTGTTAGAGAGAGAGAGATCAGGGTGTTAGAGAGAGAGAGATCAGGGTGTTAGAGAGAGATCAGGGTGTTAGAGAGAGAGATCAGGGTGTTAGAGAGAGAAAGAGATCAGGGTGTTAGAGAGAGATCAGGGTGTTAGAGAGAGAGAGATCAGGTTGTTAGAGAGAGATCAGGGTGTTAGAGAGAGAGATCAGGGTGTTTGAGAGATCAGGGTGTTCGAGAGAGAGATCAGGGTGTTAGAGAGAGAGATCAGGGTGTTAGAGAGAGAGAGATCAGGGTGTTAGAGAGAGAGAGATCAGGGTGTTAGAGAGAGAGAGATCAGGTTGTTAGAGAGAGAGAGATCAGGGTGTTAGAGAGAGATCAGGGTGTTAGAGAGAGAGATATCAGAGTGTTAGAGAGAGAGATCAGGGTGTAAGAGAGAGAGAGATCAGGCTGTTAGAGAGAGAGAGATCAGGTTGTTAGAGAGTGATATCAGGGTGTTAGAGAGTGATATCAGGGTGCTTGAGAGAGATTAGGTTGTTCAAGGGAGAGAGAGATCAGGGTGTTAGAGAGAGAAAGAGATCAGGGTGTTAGAGAGAGAGAGATCAGGGTGTTTGAGAGGCAGATCAGGGTGTTCGAGAGAGAGATCAGGGTGTTAGAGAGAGAGATCAGGGTGTTAGAGAGAGAGAGATCAGGGTGTTAGAGAGAGAGAGATCAGGGTGTTAGGGAGAGCGAGAGATCAGGGTGTTAGAGAGAGAGAGATCAGGGTGTTAGAGAGAGAGAGAGATCAGGGTGTCAGAGAGAGCGAGAGATCGGGTGTTCGAGAGAGAGAGATCAGTGTGCTAGAGAGAGAGAGATCAGGGTGTTAGAGAGAGGGATCAGGGTGTAAGAGAGAGAGAGATCAGGGTGTTAGAGAGAGAGAGATCAGGGTGTTAGAGAGAGAGAGATCAGGGTGTTAGAGAGAGAGATCAGGGTGTTAGAGAGAGAGAGAGATCAGGGTGTTAGAGAGAGAGAGATCAGGGTGTTAGAGAGAGAGAGATCAGGGTGTTAGAGAGAGAGAGAGAGATCAGGGTGTTAGAGAGAGAGAGATCAGGGTGTTAGAGAGAGATCAGGGTGTTAGAGAGAGAGAGACCAGGGTGTGAGAGAGAGAGAGATCAGGGTGTTAGAGAGAGAGAGATCAGGGTGTTAGAGAGAGAGATCAGGGTGTTAGAGAGAGAGAGAGAGAGATCAGGGTGTTAGAGAGAGAGAGAGATCAGGGTGTTAGAGAGAGAGATCAGGGTGTTAGAGAGAGAGAGATCAGGGTGTTAGAGAGAGAGAGAGAGATCAGGGTGTTAGAGAGAGAGATCAGGGTGTTAGAGAGAGAGAGATCAGGGTGTTAGAGAGAGATCAGGGTGTTAGAGAGAGAGAGAGAGATCAGGGTGTTAGAGAGTGAGAGATCAGGGTGTTAGAGAGAGAGATCAGGGTGTTAGAGAGAGAGAGAGCGATCAGGGTGTTAGAGAGAGATCAGGGTGTTAGAGAGAGATCAGGGTGTTAGAGAGAGAGAGATCAGGGTGTTAGAGAGAGAGAGATCAGGGTGTTAGAGAGAGAGATCAGGGTGTTAGAGAGAGAGAGATCAGGGTGTTAGAGAGAGAGAGATCAGGGTGTTAGAGAGAGAGATCAGGGTGTTAGAGATCAGGGTGTTAGAGAGAGAGAGATCAGGGTGTTAGAGAGAGAGAGATCAGGGTGTTAGAGAGAGATCAGGGTGTTAGAGAGAGAGATCTGGGTGTTAGAGAGAGAAAGAGATCAGGGTGTTAGAGAGAGATCAGGGTGTTAGAGAGAGAGAGATCAGGGTGTTAGAGAGAGATCAGGGTGTTAGAGAGAGATCAGGGTGTTAGAGAGATCAGGGTGTTCGAGAGTGAGATCAGGGTGTTAGAGAGAGAGATCAGAGTGTTAGAGAGAGAGAGATCAGGGTGTTAGAGAGAGAGAGAGATCAGGGTGTTAGAGAGAGAGAGATCAGGGTGTTAGAGAGAGAGAGATCAGGGTGTTAGAGAGCGAGAGATCAGGATGTTAGAGAGAGAGAGATCAGGGTGTTAGAGAGAGAGAGATCAGGGTGTAAGAGAGAGAGAGATCAGGGTGTTAGGGAGATCAGGCTGTTAGAGAGAGAGAGATCAGGTTGTTAGAGAGATCAGGGTGTTAGAGAGAGAGAGATCAGGGTGTTAGAGAGAGTGAGATCAGGGTGTTAGAGAGAGATCAGGGTGTTAGAGAGATCAGGGTGTTAGAGAGAGATTAAGGTGTTCAAGGGAGAGAGAGATCAGGGTGTTAGAGAGAGAAAGAGATCAGGGTGTTAGAGAGAGAGAGATCAGGGTGTTAGAGAGAGAGAGATCAGGGTGTTAGAGAGAGATCAGGGTGTTAGAGAGAGAGATCAGGGTGTTAGAGAGAGAGATCAGGGTGTTCGAGAGAGAGATCAGGGTGTTAGAGAGAGAGATCAGAGTGTTAGAGAGAGAGAGATCAGGGTGTTAGAGAGAGAGAGCTCACGGTGTTAGAGAGAGAGAGATCAGGGTGTTAGAGAGAGAGAGATCAGGGTGTTAGAGAGAGATCAGGGTGTTAGGGAGAGCGAGAGATCAGGGTGTTAGAGAGAGATCAGGGTGTTAGAGAGAGAGAGAGATCAGGGTGTCAGAGAGAGCGAGAGATCGGGTGTTCGAGAGAGAGAGATCAGTGTGCTAGAGAGAGAGAGATCAGGGTGTTAGAGAGAGAGATCAGGGTGTAAGAGAGAGAGAGATCAGGGTGTTAGAGAGAGAGAGAGATCAGGGTGTCAGAGAGAGCGAGAGATCGGGTGTTCGAGAGAGAGAGATCAGTGTGCTAGAGAGAGTGAGATCAGGGTGTTAGAGAGAGAGATCAGGGTGTAAGAGAGAGAGAGATCAGGGTGTTAGAGAGAGAGAGAGATCAGGGTGTCAGAGAGAGCGAGAGATCGGGTGTTCGAGAGAGAGAGATCAGGGTGTTAGAGAGAGAGAGATCAGGGTAAGAGAGAGAGAGATCAGGGTGTTAGGGAGATCAGGCTGTTAGAGAGAGATCAGGTTGTTAGAGAGATCAGGGTGTTAGAGAGTGAGATCAGGGTGCTTGAGAGAGATTAGGGTGTTCAAGGGAGAGAGAGGTCAGGGTGTTAGAGAGAGATCAGGGACTGAGAGAGAGAGCGATCAGCGTGTTAGAGAGAGATCAGTGTGTGAGAGAGAGAACGATCAAAGTGTTAGAGGGAGAGAGAGATCAGGGTGTTAGAGAGAGAGAGATCAGGGTGTTAGAGAGAGAGAGAGAGATCAGTGTATTAGAGAGAGAGAGAGAGATCAGGGTGTTAGAGAGAGAAAGATCAGAGTGTTAGATGGAGAGAGAGATCAGGGTGTTAGAGAGAGCGAGATAGAGATCCGGGTGCTAGAGAGAGAGATCACGGTATTAGAGAGAGAGAGAGATCAGGGCGTTAGAGAAAGAGATCAGGGTGTTAGAGAGAGAGATCAGGGTGTTAGAGAGAGAGATCAGGGTGTTCGAGAGAGAGATCAGGGTGTTAGAGAGAGAGATCAGGGTGTTAGAGAGAGAGACATCAGGGTGTTAGAGAGAGAGAGAGATCAGGGTGTTAGAGAGAGAGAGATCAGGGTGTTAGAGAGAGAGATCAGGGTGTCAGAGAGAGCGAGAGATCGGGTGTTCGAGAGAGAGAGATCAGTGTGCTAGAGAGAGAGAGATCAGGGTGTTAGAGAGAGAGATCAGGGTGTAAGAGAGAGAGAGATCAGGGTGTTAGAGAGAGAGAGAGATCAGGGTGTTAGAGAGAGAGAGAGATCAGGGTGTCAGAGAGAGCGAGAGATCGGGTGTTCGATAGAGAGAGATCAGGGTGTTAGAGAGAGAGATCAGGGTGTAAGAGAGAGAGAGATCAGGGTGTTAGGGAGATCAGGCTGTTAGAGAGAGAGAGATCAGGTTCTTAGAGAGATCAGGGTGTTAGAGAGAGAGAGAGAGATCAGGGTGTTAGAGAGAGAGATCAGGGTGTTAGAGAGAGATATATCAGGGTGTTAGAGAGAGAGATCAGGGTGTTAGAGAGAGATCAAGGTGTTAGAGAGAGAGAGATCAGGGTGTTAGAGAGAGAGATCAGGGTGTTAGAGAGAGAGAGATCAGGGTGTTAGAGAGAGAGAGATCACGGTGTTAGAGAGAGAGAGATCAGGGTGTTAGAGAGAGATCAGGGTGTTAGAGAGAGAGATCAGGGTGTTAGAGAGAGAAAGAGATCAGGGTGTTAGAGAGAGATCAGGGTGTTAGAGAGAGAGAGATCAGGGTGTTAGAGAGAGAGATCAGGGTGTTAGAGAGAGAGAGATCAGGGTGTTAGAGAGAGAGAGATCAGGGTGTTAGAGAGAGAGAGATCAGGTTGTTAGAGAGAGAGAGATCAGGGTGTTAGAGAGAGAGAGATCAGGGTGTTAGAGAGAGAGATATCAGAGTGTTAGAGAGAGAGATCAGGGTGTAAGAGAGAGAGAGATCAGGCTGTTAGAGAGAGAGAGATCAGGTTGTTAGAGAGTGATATCAGGGTGTTAGAGAGTGATATCAGGGTGCTTGAGAGAGATTAGGTTGTTCAAGGGAGAGAGAGATCAGGGTGTTAGAGAGAGAGAGATCAGGGTGTTTGAGAGGCAGATCAGGGTGTTCGAGAGAGAGATCAGGGTGTTAGAGAGAGAGATCAGGGTGTTAGAGAGAAAGAGATCAGGGTGTTAGAGAGAGAGAGATCAGGGTGTTAGAGAGAGAGAGATCAGGGTGTTAGAGAGAGAGAGATCAGGGTGTTAGGGAGAGCGAGAGATCAGGGTGTTAGAGAGAGAGAGATCAGGGTGTTAGAGAGAGAGAGAGATCAGGGTGTCAGAGAGAGCGAGAGATCAGGTGTTCGAGAGAGAGAGATCAGTGTGCTAGAGAGAGAGAGATCAGGGTGTTAGAGAGAGGGATCAGGGTGTAAGAGAGAGAGAGATCAGGGTGTTAGAGAGAGAGAGATCAGGGTGTTAGAGAGAGAGAGAGATCAGGGTGTCAGAGAGAGCGAGAGATCGGGTGTTCGAGAGAGAGAGATCGGGTGTTAGAGAGAGATCAGGGTGTTAGAGAGAGAGATCAGGGTGTTAGAGAGAGAGATCAGGGTGTAAGAGAGAGAGAGATCAGGGTGTTAGGGAGATCGGGCTGTTAGAGAGAGATCAGGGACTGAGAGAGAAAGAGATCAGCGTGTTAGAGAGAGAGATCAGGGTGTTAGAGAGAGAGAGACATCAGTGTGTTAGAGAGAGATCAGTGTGTGAGAGAGAGAACGATCAAAGTGTTAGAGGGAGAGAGAGATCAGGGTGTTAGAGAGAGAGAGATCAGGGTATTAGAGAGAGAGAGAGAGATCAGGGTGTTAGAGAGAGAAAGATCAGAGTGTTAGATGGAGAGAGAGATCAGGGTGTTAGAGAGAGAGAGATAGAGATCCGGGTGCTAGAGAGAGAGATCACGGTATTAGAGAGAGAGAGAGATCAGGGCGTTAGAGAAAGAGATCAGGGTGTTAGAGAGAGAGATCAGGGTGTTGGAGAGAGAGATCAGGGTGTTAGAGAGATCAGGGTGTTAGAGAGAGAGATCAGGGTGTTAGAGAGAGAAAGAGATCGGGGTGTTAGAGAGAGAGATCAGGGTGTTAGAGAGAGAGAGAGATCGGGGTGTTAGAGAGAGAGATCAGGGTGTTAGAGAGAGAAAGAGATCGGGGTGTTAGAGAGAGAGATCAGGGTGTTAGAGAGAGAGAGAGATCGGGGTGTTGGAGAGAGAGATCAGGGTGTTAGATAGAGAGAGATCAGGGTGTTAGAGAGAGAAAGAGATCAGGGTGTTAGAGAGAGAGAAAGAGATCAGGGTGTTAGGGAGAGAGATCAGGGTGCTACAGAGAGAGAGAGGTCAGGGTGTTGTGGAGAGAGATCAGGGTGTTAGAGGGAGAGAGAGATCGGGTGTTAGAGGGAGAGAGAGATCAGGGTGTTAGAGAGAGAGAGATCAGGGTGTTAGTGAGAGAGAGATCAGGGTGTTAGTGAGAGAGAGATCAGGGTGTTAGAGAGAGAGAGAGATCAGGGTGTTAGTGAGAGAGAGATCAGGGTGTTAGAGAGAGATCAGGGTGTTAGAGAGAGAGAGAGATCCGGGTGTTGGAGAGAGAGAGAGATCAGGGTGTTAGAGAGAGCGAGATCAGGGTGTTAGACAGAGAGATCAGAGTGTTAGAGAGATCAGTGTGTTAGAGAGAGATCAGGGTGTTAGAGAGAGAGAGAGATCAGTGTGTTAGAGAGAGATCAGGGTGTTAGAGAGAGAGAGAGATCAGTGTGTTAGAGAGAGAGATCAGGGTGTTAGAGCGAGAGAGAGATCAGTGCGTTAGAGAGAAAGAGAGATCAGGGTGTAAGAGAGAGAGAGATCAGGGTGTAAGAGAGAGAGAGATCAGGGTGAGAGAGAGAGAGATCAGTGTGATAGAGAGAGAGAGAGATCAGGGTGGTAGAGAGAGAGATACATCAGGGTGGTAGAGAGAGAGAGATAAGGGTGCAAGAGAGAGAGAGATCAGGGTGATAGAGAGAGAGAGAGATCAGGGTGGTAGAGAGAAATCAGGGTGTTAGAGACGGAGATCAGGGTGTTAGAGAGAGAGAGATCAGGATGTTAGAGAGTGAGATCAGGGTGTTAGAGAGAGAACAGGGTGTTAGAGAGAGTGATCAGGGTGTTAGAGAGATCAGGGTGTTAGAGAGAGAGATCAGGGTGTTAGAGAGATCAGGGTGGTAGAGAGAGTGACCAGGGTGTTAGTGAGAGAGGGATCAGGGTGTTAGAGAGAGAGATCAGGTGTTAGAGAGAGATCAGGGTGTTGTGGAGAGAGATCAGGGTGTTAGAGAGAGAGGTAGAGAGATCAGGGTGTTAGAGAGAGAGAGATCAAGGTGTTAGGGAGAGAGATCAGGGTGTTAGTGAGAGAGAGATCAGGGTGTTAGTGAGAGAGGGATCAGGGTGTTAGAGAGAGAGATCAGGGTGTTAGAGAGAGAGAGATCAGGGTGTTGTGGAGAGAGATCAGGGTGTTAGAGAGAGAGAGAGAGAGAGATCAGGGTGTTAGAGAGAGAGAGATCAGGGTGTTAGAGAGAGAGAGATCAGGGTGTTGTGGAGAGAGATCAGGGTGTTAGAGGGAGACAGAGATCAGGGTGTTAGAGGGAGACAGAGATCAGGGTGTTAGAGAGAGATCAGGGTGTTAGAGAACAGGGTGTTAGAGAGAGAGATCAGGGTGTTAGAGAGAGATCAGGGTGTTAGAGAGAGAGAGATCAGGGTGTTAGATCAGGGTGGTAGAGAGAGAGATCAGGTGTTAGAGAGAGAGATCAGGGTGTTGTGGAGAGAGATCAGGGTGTTAGAGAGAGAGGGAGAGAGATCAGGGTGTTAGAGAGAGATCAGGGTGTTAGAGAGAGATCAAGGTGTTAGGGAGAGAGAGATCAGGGTGTTAGAGAGAGATCAGGGTGTTGTGGAGAGAGATCAGGGTGTTAGAGAGAGAGAGATCAGGGTGTTAGTGAGAGAGGGATCAGGGTGTTAGAGAGAGATCAGGGTGTTAGAGAGAGAGAGATCAGGGTGTTAGAGAGAGAGTCATCAGGGTGTTGTGGAGAGAGATCAGGGTGTTAGTGAGAGAGGGATCAGGGTGTTAGAGAGAGAGAGATCAGGGTGTTAGAGAGAGAGAGATCAGGGTGTTAGAGAGAGATCAGGGTGTTGTGGAGAGAGATCAGGGTGTTAGAGAGAGAGAGAGAGAGATCAGGGTGTTAGAGAGAGAGAGATCAGAGTGTTAGAGAGAGAGAGATCAGGGTGTTGTGGAGAGAGATCAGGGTGTTAGAGAGAGAGAGAGAGAGATCAGAGTGTTAGAGAGAGAGAGATCAGGGTGTTAGAGAGAGATCAGGGTGTTGTGGAGAGAGATCAGGGTGTTAGAGGGAGACAGAGATCAGGGTGTTAGAGAGAGAACAGGGTGTTAGAGAGTGTGATCAGGGTGTTAGAGAGAGAGATCAGGGTGTTAGAGAGAGATCAGGGTGTTAGAGAGAGATCAGGGTGTTAGAGAGAGGGAGAGATCAGGGTGTTAGAGCGAGAGATCAGGTTGTTAGAGAGGGAGGGAGTGTTCAAGGCGTTATGGAGAGCGAGATCAGGTTGTTAGAGATCAGGGTGTTAGAGAGAGAGATCAGGGTGTTAGAGAAATAGAGATCAGAATGTTTGAGAGAGAAAGACCGGGGTGTTAGAGAGTTAGGTATAGATCAGGGTGTTAGAGAGGGAGGGAGTGTTCAGGGCTTTAGGGAGAGAGAGATCAGGTTGTTAGAGAGAGAGAGATCAGGGTGTTAGAGAGAGATCAGGGTGTTAGAGAGAGAGATCAGGGTGTTAGAGAAATAGAGATCAGAATGTTTGAGAGAGAAAGACCGGGGTGTTAGAGAGTTAGGTATAGATCAGGGTGTTGGAGAGGGAGGGAGTGTTCAGGGCATTAGGGAGAGAGAGATCAGGTTGTTAGAGAGAGAGAGATCAGGGTGTTAGAGAGAGAGAGATCAGGGTGTTAGAGAGATCATGGTGTTAGCAAGTGAGAGATCAATGTGTTAAAGAGAAAGAGAGATTAGGGTGTTAGTGAGAGTGAGAGATCAGGGTGTTAGAGAGAGAGAAAGAGATGAGGGTATTAGAGAGGGGAGAGATCAGGGTGTTAGAGTGAGAGAGATCAGGGTGTTAGAGAGAGAGATCAGGGTGTTAGAGAGAGAGAGATCAGGGTGTGAGAGAGAGAGAGAGATCAGGGTGATAGAGAGAGAGATCAAGGTGTTAGAGAGAGAGAGAGATCAGGGTGGTAGAGAGAGAGAGATCAGGGTGTTAGAGAGAGAGAGATCAAGGTGTTAGAGGGAGAGAGAGATCAGGGTGTTAGAGAGAGAGATCAGGGTGATAGAGAGAGAGATCAGGGTGTTAGAGAGAGAGAGATCAGGGTGTTAGGGAAATAGAGATCAGAGTGTTTGAGAGAGAAAAATCAGGGTGTTAGAGAGGGAGGGAGTGTTCAGGGCGTTAGGGAGAGAGAGATCAGGGTGTTAGAGAGAGAGAGATCAGGGTGTTAGAGAGAGAGATCAGGGTGTAAGAGAGAGAGAGATCAGGGTGTTAGGGAGATCAGGCTGTTAGAGAGAGAGAGATCAGATGTTAGTGAGACAGAGATCAGGGTGTTAGAGAGAGAGAAAGAGATAAGGGTGTTAGAGGGAGAGATCATGGAGTTAGAGAGAGCGAGAGATCAAGGTGTTAGAGATAGAGATCAGTGTGTTAGTGAGAGAAAGATCAGAGTGTTAGAGGGAGAGAGAGATCAGGGTGTTAGAGAGAGAGAGATCAGGGTGCTAAGAGAGAGATCAGGGTGTTAGAGAGAGAGAAAGATCAGGGTGTTAGAGGGAGAGAGAGAGATCGGGGTGTTAGAGGGAGAGAGAGATCAGGGTGGTAGAGAGATAGAGAGAGATCAGGGTGTTACAGGGAGAGAGAGATCAGGGTGGTAGAGAGATAGAGAGAGATCAGGGTGTTAGAGAGAGAGAGATCAGGGTGTTAGAGAGAGAGAGATCTGGGTGTTAGAGAGAGAGAGATCAGGGTGTTAGAGAGAGAGAGATCAGGGTGTTAGAGAGAGATCAAGGTGTTAGAGAGAGAGAGATCAGGGTAATAGAGAGACGGAGAGATCAGGGTGTTAGAGAGAGATCAGGATGTGAGAGGTAGAGAGAGATCGGGGTGGTAGAGAGAGAGAGATCAGTGTGGTAGAGAGAGAGAGAGAGATCAGGGTGTTAGAGAGACAGATCAGATGTTAGAGAGAGAGAATGAGACCAGGGTGTTAGAGAGAGAGATCAGGGTGTTAGAGAGAGAACGAGACCAGGGTGTTAGAGAGAGAGATCAGGGTGTTAGAGAGAGAGAGATCAGGGTGCTAGAGAAAGAGAGAGATCAGGGTGTTAGAGAGATTAGGGAGTTAGAGAGAGAGATCAGGGTATTAGAGAGAGAGAGATCAGAGTGTTAGAGAGAGCGAGAGATCAGGGTGTTAGAGAGAGAGATCAGAGTGTTAGAGAGAGAGAGAGAGATCAGTGTCTTAGAGAGAGAAAGATCAGAGTGTTAGAGGGAGAGAGAGATCAGGGTGCTAGAGAGAGAGAGATCATGGGTGTTAGAGAGAGATAGAGAGAGATCAGTGTGTTAAAGAGAGATCAGGGTGTTAAAGAGAGAGAGAGATCGGGGTGTTAGAGAAAGAGAGATCAGGATGTTAGAGAGAGAGAGAGAGAGAGATCAGTGTGTTAGAGAGGGAGAGACATTGGGGTGTTAGAGAGAGAAAGAGATCATGGTGTTAGAGAGATATCAGTGTGTTAGAGAGAGAGATTAAGGTGTTGGAGAGAGAAAGATCTCGGTGTTAGAGAGAGAGAGAGATCAGGGTGCTAGAGAGAGAGATCATGGTTTTAGAGAGAGATAGACAAGTGTGTTAGAGAGATCAGGGTGTTCGAGAGAGTGATCAGGGTAATAGAGAGATGGAGAGTTCAGGGTGTTAAACAGAGAGAGATCAGGGTGTTAGAGAGAGAAAGATCAGGGTGTTAGAGAGAGAGAGATCAGGGTGTTAGAGAAAGAGAGATCAGGGTGTTGGAGAGAGAGTGAGATCAGGGTGTTAGAGAGAGAAAGATCAGGGTGTTAGAGAGAGAGAGATCAGGGTGTTGGAGAGAGAAAGATCAGGGTGTTAGAGAGAGAGAGATCAGGGTGTTAGAGAAAGAGAGATCAGGGTGTTGGAGAGAGAGTGAGATCAGGGTGTTAGAGAGAGAGATCGGGGTGTTAGAGGGAGAGGGACATCAGGGTGTTAGAGAGAGAGATCAGGGTGTTAGAGAGAGAAAGATCACCGTGTTAGAGAGATAGAGAGATCAGGGTGTTAGAGAGAGAGAGATCAGGGTGTTAGAGAGAGAGAGATCAGGGTGTTAGAGAGATAGAGAGATCAGGGTGTTAGAGAGATAGAGAGATCAGGGTGTTGGAGAGAGAGAGATCAGGGTGTTAGAGAGAGAGAGATCAGGGTGTTAGAGAGAGATCAGGGTGTTAGAGAGAGTGAGAGATCAGGGTGTTAGAGAGAGAGAGATCAGGGTGTTAGAGAGAGAGAGATCAGGGTGTTAGAGAGATAAGGAGATCAGGGTGTTAGAGAGATCAGGGTGTTAGAGAGATCAGGGTGTTAGAGAGATCAGGGTGTTAGAGAGAGAGGGAAATCAGGGTGTAGAGAGAAAGGGAGATCAAGGTATTAGAGAGAGAAAGACCAGGGTGTTAGAGAGAGAGATCAGGGTGTTAGAGAGAGAGAGATCAGGGTGTTAGAGAGAGAAAGACCAGGGTGTTAGAGAGAGAGATCAGGGTGTTATAGAGAGAGAGATCAGGATGTTAAAGAGAGAAAGATCAGGGTGTTAGAGGGAGAGAGAGATCAGGGTGTTAGAGAGAGAGAGATCAAGGTGTTAGAGAGAGAGAGATCAAGGTGTTAGAGAGAGAGAGAGATCAAGGTGTTAGAGAGAGAGGGAGATCAGGATGTTAAAGAGAGAAAGATCAGGGTGTTAGAGGGAGAGAGATCAGGGTGGTAGAGAGAGATCAGGGTGTTAGAGAGAGAGGGAGTGTTCAGGGCATTAGGGAGAGAGATCATGGTGTTAGAGAGAGAGGGAGAGATCAGGGTGTTTGAGAATTCACAGTATTAGAGAGGGAGGGCTCAGTGTGTCAGAGAGAGAGGGAGGGCTCAGAGTGTTCGAGAGAGAAAGAGATTAGGGCGTTTGAGAGATGGAGATCAGGGTGTTAGACAGAGGGAGGTTGGAGCGTTAGAGAGAGAGAGATCAGGGTGTTAGAGAGAGAGAGGAAGGGAGTGACAGAGAGATACACAAAGAGAGGGAGAGACAGAGAGAAAAAGGCAGCGAGAAAGAGAGACAGCGAGGGAGAGACAGACAGAGAGACAGTGAGCGAGAGACAGAGAGAGGGAGAGACAGAGAGCAAGAGAGAGACACGCAGAGAGAGAGGGAGGGACACAGAGGAGGAGACACAGACAGGGAGAGGGTGAGACTGAGAGGGAGGGACAGACATAGAGAACCAGACAGACACAGAGAGAGAGGGAGAGGCAGAGAGAGACAGGGAAACAGCAAGAGAGAGAGAGACAGGGTGAGAAGTAGAGATGGAAAGAGAGACAGAGATGCAGAGAGAGAAAGACAGAGACAGCGAGAAAGAGAGAGGCAGCGAGAGAGACAGGGAAAGAGAGAGACGGAGAGAGAAAGAGAGAAGTAGAGACAGAGAGATCGTGGGACAGAGAGACAGAGACAGCGAGAGAGAGAGAGCGAGAGAGAGAGAGACAGACAGACAGAGAGACAGCGAGAGAGAGGAGAGATAGAGAGGCAGGAAGAGACAGAGGGAGAGACAGAGAGAGGAACAAAAAGAGAGACAGACAGAGAGTGACAAACAGACAGACACAGAGAGAGGGGGGAGACAGAGAGACAGACAGCAAGAGAGAGAGAGAGAGTGAGAGACAGAGAAGGAGAGACAGAGAGGGAGGGAGGGAGAGACAGAGAGTGAAAGAGAGACAGCGAGAGAGAGACAGAAAGAGGAAGAGACGGTGAGAGAGAGGCAGAGAAACAGAGAGGGAGAGACAGAGAGAGAGGGAGAGACACAGAGAGAGAGAGACAGAGAGGGAGAGAGAGAGAGGGACAGAGAGAGTGAGTGGGACAGAGAGGCATTGAGAGAGAGAGAGAGACAGACAGAGAGACAGCGAGTGAGAGAGATGGAAAGTCAGAGAGAGTGAGACAGAGACAGCAACGGAGAGAGACAGACAGAGAGACAGAAAGTCAGAGAGAGAAGGTGAGACAGAGAGAGTGAGGTAGATGGAGAGAGAGAGACAGAGTGAGAGAGAGAGACAGAGAGGGACAGAGAGAGAGAGTGGGACAGAGAGGCAGTGTGAGAGAGAGACAGACAGAGACAGCAAGAGAGAGAGAGATGGAAAGTCAGAGAGAGTGAGACAGACAGGAAGGGAGAGAGAGACAGCGAGAGAGACAGAGAGAGAGAGAGAGACAGCGAGAGATAGAGAGTGAGAGTGAGACAGAGACAGCAAGGGAGAGAGAGAGACAGCGAGAGAGAGAGAGACAGAAAGTCAAGGAGAGAGGGTGAGACGGGGAGGGAGAGACAGGGAGAGAGAGACAGAACGAGAGGGTGAGACAGAGAGAGTGAGGTAGATGGAGAGAGAGAGAGAGACAGAGAGAGAGACAAAGAGGGAGAAGGAGAGAGAGGGAGAGACAGAGAGAGAGGGACAGAGAGAGGGTGACAGAGAGAGAGATGGAGAGGTAGAGAGGGAAAGGCAGGGGAGGGAGGGAGAGACAGAGAAAGGGACAGAGAGAGCGAGAGGGACAGAGAGGGATACGGAGAGAGAGGGAGAGACAGAGAGAGAGCGAGGGACAGAGAGAGGGTGACAGAGAGAGAGATGGAGAGGCAGAGACGGAAAGGCAGGGCAGAGAGGGAGAGACAGAGAAAGGGACAGAGAGAGAGAGAGACAGAGAGGGAGACAGAGAGAGGCAGAGACACAGAGAGAGAGGCAGAGAGAGACAGGGAGAGAGAGACATAGGGAGAGAGAGAAGCAGAGAGAGAGACAGACAGGCAGACATCGAGACAGCGAGAGAGAGAAAGCGAGGGAGACACAGAGAGAGAGGGAGAGACAGAGAGAGAGAGACAACGAGAGACAGGGAAAGAGAGAGAGAGGGGGACAGAGAGACAGAGAGAGGGAGACCGAGAGAGAGACAGGCAGAGAGAGAGAGAGACGGAGAAGGAGGGAGAGAGAGAGACAGAGGGATAGAGAGAGGGAGAGACAGCGAGAGAGAGAGAGAGGGAGAGACAGAGAGAGAGAGAGAGAGACGGAGAGAGAGGGAGAGACAGAGAGAGAGGAAGAGCGAGGGAGAAATGGAGAGAGGGAGAGACAGAGAGAGAGAGACGGAGAGAGAGGGAGAGACAGAGAGAGAGAGACGGAGAGAGAGGGAGAGACAGAGAGAGAGGAAGACATGGAGAGAGGGAGAGACAGAGAGAGAGAGACGGAGAGGGAGAGAGAGGGTCAGAGAGAGAGACAGAAAGAGGGAGAGGTGTAGAGAGGGAGAGAGACAGAAAGAGAGAGAGTGAGAAACAGCGAGAAGGAGGGAGACAGAAAGAGAGAGGGAGAGAGAAAGAGGGAGACACAGAGAGAGTCAGTGAGAGATAGAGGGAGAGATTTCTTTCCCCAATATTTGTCCGTTGAGTGAAGAATGAGTGTAAAGCCAGCCTGTACTTTGAGGCAGCTTCATTTCAAACGCTACACGGTGAAGACACAGCCTCCCAACACCCTCACGGTGGCTGGTGTGAACAGCATTCTTTCCTCCTCTTGCGGTGATCTCCGAGCCCCCTAACCCAGGACAGCGGGATCGCCCTTCCCCGCCTAAAGCTGCACCATTCCAACACGAACACAGTGGCTGGAGGACCTGGGAGTCTGCTGTTGGAGAGGCTGAATGTACCCCGCTACCCCCAGCTCACTCCTGATCGTTCCATTTCAGCATTGGCTGGTGAGGGCTTTAAACTAACTCGGCAGGGGCAAATATGAGAGAGGAATACCAGGGGGCACAAAGTACCGGGAGGGACAGATAGAACCAGTAGAGAGAATAGTAAGTTACTAGGTGACGTCGGGGTGAGGGAGAAAGTAACAGAATCTAAATCAGGGTTACAGTGCATGTATGTGAGTGCACGGAGTATCATGAATAAGATCGGGGAGTTACAGACACAGGTTGCCGTGTGGAAATATGATGTTGTGGCGATAACAGAGAGCTGGTTCAAGGAAGGGCAGAACCGGGTACAAGGTGTTCAGAAGAGATAGGATAGGAGGAGGGGGCGGCGGTATTGGTTAAGGAGAGCATTGCAGTGCTGGAGAAAGAGGATGTCCCAGAGGGCTCAAGGGCAGAATCTATTTGGCCAGAGCTAAGGAACAAAAAGGGAGCAATTACATTGCTCGGTGTGGTCTATCGACCACCAACTAGTGAGAAGGACATAGAAGAACAAATCTGCAGGGAAATTACAGAGAGATGCAGGCATTATAGAGTAGTTATAATGGGGGACTTTAATTACCCGAATGTAGACTGGGACAGGGGTAGTGTAAAGGGCGGAGAGGGGGGCAAAAGTTCCTAGATTGTGTTCAGGAGAATTTTCTACAGCAGTATGTGTCCAATCCAACAAGACCTGGTTCTTGGGAATGAGGCGGGCCAAGTAGATCAAGTGTCAGTGGGGGAGCATTTAGGAAATAGCGATCATTGCATTGTACGTTTTAGGGTGATGATAGAAAAGGACGATCGGCAATCCACAGAGTGAGAATAATTAACTGGACGAGAGCCGACTTCAATGGGGCAGGAACGGAGTTGGGTCAGATAGAGCGGAACGAAAGGTCGGTGGGGAAAAACTGGAGCCCAACAATGGGCTACGCTCAAGAGAGAGTTGGTTCGGGCACAGTCAAGGTGCATTCCATCGAAAGGGCAAGGTAGGGCAAACAAATCCAGAGCTCCCTGGATGAAAAAGGAGATAGAAATTAAGATAATGAAGAGAATGTACGCTTATGACAGGTGTCAGGTAGAAAATACCATTGAGAACTAAGAGGAATACAGAAGGTTCAGAGGGGAGGTGAAAAAGCATATGAGAGAAGCGAAGAGGGATTATGAGAAAAGACTGGCAGCCAAACATAAAGGGGAATCCCAAAGTCTTCTCTAGCCATGTAAATAGTAAAAGGGAGGTAGGAGTGGGGTCGATTAGGGACCTAAAAGGGAATTTACACATGGACGAAGGGGCCATGGTTGAGGTGTTAATACGTCTTTACCAAGGAGGTAGATGCTACCCAGGCCATGGTGACAGACGAGGAAACTCTGACACTAGAAGGGTTCAACGTTGACAAGGAGGAAGTGTTGAATAGACTGTCGGTACTTCAAGGTGACAAGGCACTGGGATTGGACGAGATGCATCCAAGGATATTGAAGGAAGTGAGAGTAGAAATTGCAGGGGCACTGGCCATAATCTTCCAGACTACCCTAGACTCAGGGGGGGGGTGGGGGGGACCGTGCCAGAGGACTGGAGAATTGCAAACATTACTCCCTTGTTCAAAAAATGGTTATAAGGATAAGCCCAGCAATCACAGACCAGTCAGCCCATATCCCGCGCATCCTCCCTCACGCCTTCTCCTCCTTCCCAGAAACATGATAGGGTCCCCCTTGTCCTCACTTATCACCCCACCAGCCTCCGCATTCAAAGGATCATCCTCCGCCATTTCCGCCAACTCCAGCATGATGCCACCACCAAACACATCTTCCCTTCACCCCCCCTGGCGGCATTCCGTAGGGATCGTTCCCTCCGGGACACCCTGGTCCACTCCTCCATCACCCCCTACTCCTCAAACCCCACTTATGGCACCTCCCCATGCCCACGCAGAAGATGCAACACCTGCCCCTTCACTTCCTCTCTCCTCACCGTCCAAGGGCCCAAACACTCCTTTCAAGTGAAGCAGCATTTCACTTGCATTTCCCCTAACTTAGTCTACTGCATTCGTTGCTCCCAATGCGGTCTCCTCTACACTGGAGAGACCAAACGCAAACTGGGCGACCGCTTTGCAGAACACCTGCGGTCTGTCCGCAAGAAAGACCCAAACCTCCCTGTCGCTTGCCATTTTAACACTCCACCCTGTTCTCTTGCCCACATGTCTGTCCTTGGCTTGCTGCATTGTTCCAGTGAAGCCCAACGCAAACTGGAGGAACAGCACCTCATCTTCCGACTAGGCACTTTACAGCCTTCCGAGCTGAATATTGAATTCAACAACTTTAGATCTTAAACTCCCCCTCCCCCCATCCCCACCCCATTTCTCCACCCCCCTTTTTTGTTTCAATAATTTATATAGATTCTTCTTTCCCCACCTATTTCCATTATTTTTAAATCTAAAACTAAAACCTTGTTAGTCTTTCCACCCCACCCCCACTAGAGCTGTACTTTGAGTGTCCTGTCTTCCATTCTTAATTAGCACTTTTCTTAGATAATATCACCACCTTCAACACCTCTTTGATCCTTTTGTCTGTGACATCTTTTGATTATCTGCTCCTATCACTGCTTATCTCCACAATGACCACACCCTCAACTTCTCTCTCCCCCCCTGCCCCCCCCACCTTAAACCAGCTTATATTTCACCTTTCTCCTAACTATACTCAGTTCTGCCGAAGGGCCATGAAGGCTCGAAACGTTAACTGATTTCTTCTCCGCCGATGCTGCCAGACCTGCTGAGTTTTTCCAGGTAATTCTGTTTTTGTTTAACTTCAGTGGTGGGCAAGATTCAAGAAACAATTATTCGGGATAGAATTAGTAGTCACGCGGAAAAATATGGGTTGATGAGGAAGAGCCAGCATGGATTTCTAATCATGTTTAACTAACTTGCTGGAGTTTTCTGAAGAGGTAACAGAGAAGGTGGATGAGGGTAATGCTGTTGATGTGGTGTACATGGACATTCAAAAGGCATTTGATACAGTGCCACACAACAGACTTGTGAGAAAAGTTATTGCTCATGAAATGAAAGGGTCAGTAGCAACATGGATATAAAATTGGCTGAAAAATAGGAAGCAGAGAGTCATGGCCAATGGATATTTTTCGGGCTGGAGGAAGGTTTGTAGTGGAGTTCCCCAGGGGTCAGTATTGGGACCCTTGCTTTTCCTGATATATATCAATGATCTAGATCTTGGTGTGCAGGGGACAGTTTCAAAGTTTGCTGATGATGTGAAGCTTGGGAGTGTTGTGAACTGTGAAGAGGAGGGTGTGGAACTTCAAGGGGACATAGACAAGTGGGTGGAGTGGGCAGATAGGTGGCAGATGAAGTTCAATGCGGAGAAGTGTGAGGTGGTGCATTTCGGTAGGAAGAACATGGACAGACAATATAAAATAAGGGGTGAAATTTTGCAGGGGGTGCAGGAGCAGAGGGAGTGTACACGTGCAGAGATCATTGAAGGGGGCAGGACAGGGGGAGAGAGCGGTTAATAAAGCAGACAGTATCCTGGGCTTTATTCATAGGGGCGTAGGGCACAAGAGCAAGGAGGTTATGCTGAATTTATATAAGACACTGGTTAGACCTCAGCTGGAGTATTGTGTCCAGTTCTGGGCACCACATTATAGGAAGGATGTGAACACATCGGAGAGGGTGCAGAAGAGGTTTACGAGAATGGTTCCAGGGATAGTCCCACATGGGAGGTTAGTTCAGAAGGTTCAGACACTTGGTATCCATGGAGAGGTTGTAAACTGGATTGGAAATTGGCTGTGTGGGAGAAGACAGAGAGTGGTAGTGGATGATTGCTTCTCAGACTGGAGGTCTGTGACTAGTGGTGTACCTCAGGGATCTGTACTGGGACCATTGTTGTTTGGTGTCTATATCAATGATCTGGATGATAATGTGATGAATTGGATCAGCAAGTTTGCTGAAGACACTAAGATTGGAGGCGTTGTGGACAGTGAGGAAGGCTTTCAAAGCTTGCAGAGGGATCTAGACCAACTGGGAAAATGGGCCAGAAAATGGCAGATGGAATTTAATGCGGAAAAGTGTGAGGTGTTACATTTTGGAAGGTCAAACCAAGGTAGGACATACACAGTAAATGGTAGGGCACTGAGTGCGGAGGAACAAAGGGATCTGGGAGTTCAGATACATAATTCCCTGAAAGTGGCGTCACAGGTAGACAAGGTTGTAAAGAAAGCTTTTGGCATACTGGCCTTCATAAATCAAAGTATTGAGTATAGGAGTTGGGATGTTATGGTGAGGTTGTATAAGACATTGGTGAGGCCAACATTGGAGTATTGTGTGCAGTTCTGGTCGCCTAACTACAGGAAGGATATCAGTAAGATTGAGAGAGCGCAGAGAAGATTTACTAGGATGTTGCCGGGTCTTAAGGAGTTGAGTTACAGGGAAAGATTAAACAGGTTAGGACTTTATTCCTTGGAGCGTGGAAGGATGAGGGGAGATTTGATAGAAGTTTACAAAATTGTGAGGGGTATAGACAGAGTAAATGCTCTTTCCACTTAGATTAGGAGAGATAAACATGAGAGGACATGGCTTTAGGGTGAAAGGGGAAAGGTTTAGGGGGATCTTCTTCACTCAGAGAGTGGTGAGAGTGTGGAACGAGCTACCATCTGACGTGGTAAATGCGGGCTCACTCTTAAGTTTTAAGAATAAATTGGATAGATACATGGATGGGAGAGGTCTGGAGGGTTATGGACTGGGTGCAAGTCAATGGGACTAGCGGAATAATATTTCAGCACAGACTAGAAGGGCCGAATGGCCTGTTTTCTGTGCTGTAGTGTTCTGTGGTTCTATGGGATGAGAAACTTCGGCTATGAGGATAGATTGGGAGAGGTTGGGAATGTTCCCCTCGGAGAGGAGAAGGCTGAGAGGAGTTTTGATGGAGATGTTCAAAATCGAGAGGGGGCTGGACAGAGCGGAGAGGGAGAAACTGTTCCCACTCGTAAAAGGATCGACGACGAGAGGGCCCGGATTGAAAGTGATTTGCCAAAGAAGCAAACGTGAGGAGAGAGAAACCTTTTTCACACAGCGAGTGGTTTGGGTCTGGAATGCACTGCCTGGAAGTGTGGTGGAGGCAGGTTCAATCGAGGCATTCAAGAGAATATTAGATGATTATTTGAACAGAAACAATGTGAAGGATACGGGGAAAAGGCAGGGCAATGGTACTAGGACATAATGCCCATTTGGAGAGCTGGTGCAGACATGATGGGCCAAATGGCCTCCTTCTGTGATTGTGGCTTATTGGCACCCTTAACCTCTGACCCAGCCAGTCATCAGTTCCAGCCCCACTCCACGGAGTTCACTTCGAAATCCAACCTAATGCCCAGTGCTGAGGGAGCGCCGCACTGTCGGAGGGTCAGTGCCGAGGGAGCGCCGCACTGTCGGAGGGTCAGTACTGAGGGAGTGCCGCACTGTCGGAGGGTCAGCGCCGAGGGAGAGCCGCACTGTCGGAGGGTCAGCACTGAGGGAGCGCCGCACTGTCGGAGGGTCAGTGCTGAGGGAGAGCCGCACTGTCGGAGGGTCAGTGCCGAGGGAGAGCCGCACTGTCGGAGGGTCAGTGCCGAGGGAGCGCCGCACTGTCGGAGGGTCAGTGCTGAGGGAGAGCCGCACTGTCGGAGGGTCAGTGCTGAGGGAGTGCCGCACTGTCGGAGGGTCAGTGCTGAGGGAGCGCCGCACTGTCGGAGGGTCAGTGCTGAGGGAGTGCCGCACTGTCGGAGGGTCAGTACTGAGGGAGCGCCGCACTGTCGGAGGGTCAGTGCTGAGGGAGCGCCGCACTGTCGGAGGGTCAGTACTGAGGGAGCGCCGCACTGTCGGAGGGTCAGTGCTGAGGGAGTGCCGCACTGTCGGAGGGTCAGCGCCGAGGGAGAGCCGCACTGTCGGAGGGTCAGCGCTGAGGGAGCGCCGCACTGTCGGAGGGTCAGCGCTGAGGGAGCGCCGCACTGTCGGAGGGTCAGTGCTGAGGGAGAGCCGCACTGTCGGAGGGTCAGTGCTGAGGGAGCGCCGCACTGTCGGAGGGTCAGTGCTGAGGGAGCGCCGCACTGTCGGAGGGTCAGTGCTGAGGGAGCGCCGCACTGTCGGAGGGTCAGTGCCGAGGGAGCGCCGCACTGTCGGAGGGTCAGCGCCGAGGGAGAGCCGCACTGTCGGAGGGTCAGTGCTGAGGGAGCGCCGCACTGTCGGAGGGTCAGTGCCGAGGGAGCGCCGCACTGTCGGAGGGTCAGTGCTGAGGGAGCGCCGCACTGTCGGAGGGTCAGTGCCGAGGGAGCGCCGCACTGTCGGAGGGTCAGCGCCGAGGGAGAGCCGCACTGTCGGAGGGTCAGCGCTGAGGGAGAGCCGCACTGTCGGAGGGTCAGCGCTGAGGGAACGCCGCACTGTCGGAGGGTCAGTGCTGAGGGAGAGCCGCACTGTCGGAGGGTCAGTGCTGAGGGAGCGCCGCACTGTCGGAGGGTCAGTACTGAGGGAGCGCCGCACTGTCGGAGGGTCAGCGCCGAGGGAGCGCCGCACTGTGGGAGGGTCAGTGCCGAGGGAGCGCCGCACTGTGGGAGGGTCAGTGCCGAGGGAGCGCCGCACTGTCTGTATTGGTGGTTATTTCTGGGGCACACCGACAGATCCCACGCCCTTGTCCGCTGCCCCCATGTTGCGCTGTCTTCTTCCATCGCTGCCCTCCCCGCCCGCTCGGTGTCGAGATTCCCCCTCCCCACCAGCCCTGCTCTGGGCGATGCCAATCGACGTTACTGCCCCTCACCCGCTCTGCTCACTCTGGGCAGCCCTTCTGGATCCTGTAGCCCCCGGCGCAGAGTCACACACACACACACACAGAGAGAGAGAGAGAGACAGTTTTCAGTATATTCTGGGTTTATTCATCGTTGCTTTAACTACAGAGGAGTGACGGGCGTGTGAGAGAGAGAGACACAGCTCCCCAGTCACCAGCAGGAGTGAGAGCGATCACAGTGATGAACCACATTCAGCAGGGGAGGGGAAGGGGGCACAAGGTGGTGGGGCATCGACTGAGATGGAGGTAGGGCAACGCCGATATGCCAGGGCACACTGGGGGCAGAGACGCCAGGGGGCAGCCGCCACCAGTTAACTCTAGACGTACAAACGTCACAACTGGCGCTGCGGACACACGGGGAAGGAGAGGGGGGGGAGGTGGGGAGGGAGATGATGCCCGCCCCAGTCCATCAGCTGAGGGACCTGCGAGTGCCCAGCAGGAGTGTTGTTTTTGACCTGGGGGCGATGGTGGGGCGTCGGCAGGCGAGTGGGAGAGAGGGTGTGGGCAGGGGAGACGTTGTCGACACCGGTTTTCACAAGAAGCTGATGAGAATCTTGGCGGTCGGATGGACACAGAGTGTTGGGCCGTCCGGCCTCTGGGCTTGTCCGCCCCCCTCGGGACTCCTTGGTCTCCTCAGTACGCGTGGCCGGCGATGAAGAGGGACTCACCAGCCGCAGCCCCAGCATGACTGCTGACCACGTACTTGCCTTCAGCCGCGAGTCCGTTAGCCTGGAAGAGGAAGAGAAGGGGGCAGGGTTAGCTGTGCTTACCACCGACAACTCATACCGCTCTCCCCTTACACCCAACAACACTGTCACAGGCACACACTCTCACACCAGTACACGTCCGCACTCTCTCTCTCTCTCTCTCTCTCACAGCCACACACTCTCACACCAGTACACGCCCGCACACACTCTCTCTCACAGCCACACACTCTCACACCAGTACACGCCCGCACACACTCTCTCTCACAGCCACACACTCTCACACCAGTACACGCCCGCACACACTCTCTCTCACAGCCACACACTCTCACACCAGTACACGCCCGCACACTCTCTCTCTCACAGCCACACACTCTCACACCAGTACACGCCCGCACACTCTCTCTCTCACAGCCACACACTCTCACACCAGTACACACCCGCACACTCTCTCTCTCTCTCACAGGCACACTTGCAAACTCAGACACACCTTTAACCCGCTCCATATTCTGCCCATACACCCCCACCAAGGCACCGACTCTCCCCGGGGTCCGGGCACCAACTCTCCCCGGGGTCCGGGCACCGACTCTCCCCGGGGCACGGGCACCGACTCTCCCCGGGGCACGGGCACCGACTCTCCCCGGGGCACGGGCACCAACTCTCCCCGGGGCACGGGCACCGACTCTCCCCGGGGCACGGGCACCGACTCTCCACTCTCCCCCGGGGCACGGGCACCGACTCTCCCCCGGGGCACGGGCACCGACTCTCCCCCAGGGCACGGGCACCGACTCTCCCCCGGGGCACGGGCACCGACTCTCCCCCGGGGCACGGGCACCGACTCTCCCCGGGGATACGGGCACCAACTCTCCCCCGGGGCACGGGCACCGACTCTCCCCGGGGTACGGGCACCGACTCTCCCCGGGGTACGGGCTCGGTTGACAAACACAGCGGGTTAGGCTGCCAAGGGTCACTACAGACGATGGGGCCAAGGGACATCAGTCCGTGTGGGAGAGAGAGACCGGGAGAAGCTGGGATCGTACCCCCCGGAGCGGAGAAGGTTAAGGGAGTGGGGGGGAGATTGAATCGAGGGGGTTCCCGATCGGGAAGGCGGGTCGGGATCGAGGGAGGGAAACTGTTCCCGGTGGCAGGAGGGGTGGGGAAACCAGAGGGACGGGGATTGAAGGCGATTGGGGGGAAAGAAGCAGAGGGGGAGATGGGGAAAGGTTTTATTTGGGACCCAGCGAGTTGTTGTTGATCGGGAAGGCGCTGGGAGCAGATTCAATAGGAACGCTGGGAATGGGGGAATCGGAGAAACACTGGGAGGGGGAATATCCCCAGGGATATGGGGAGGGAGAGAGAGAGAGGGGATTAATGGGACAGATCGTTCAAAGAGCCAGCATGGACAGGATGGGTAGATTGGCCTCCTCCCTGCGCTCGCTCAGCCTCTCGTCATACGGGATCGGAGAGGGAAGCCGGGCGCTTGGTGACAGGATGAACAGAGTGACCGATGTCTCACCTGAGCCCGCTTGATGAACTCTGCTTCCGCTGCCTTGGTGTGATCTTTCTTGCCAGACCAGGCCTTCAGAGCGGAGGCCTGCAGGGCCCGGCCGTAGGAGAAGGTCAGGGCCCAGGGCTTGTGCAGGGGGCACTTGTTGATGGCGTTGAGATTGATGGAGGCTTCCTCTTCACTCTGACCGCCGGACAGGAAGGTCACACCTGAAAATGGGGAGGGAGGGAAACCAACAGGTCAGTCAGCAAGCAACAGGGTCCACTCCATTTATACCCAGCGTCAGCATCGAGCACTCCCAGGGACAGGTACAATACAGAGCTCCCTCTACACTACCCCGACAGTGTAACCCCCTCCCCACTTTATACCCAGTGTCAGCATCGAGCACTCCCAGGGACAGGTACAATACAGAGCTCTCTCTACACTACCCCGACAGTGTAACCCCCTCCCCACTTTATACCCAGTGTCAGCATCGAGCACTCCCAGGGACAGGTACAATACAGAGCTCCCTCTACACTACCCCGACAGTGTAACCCCCTCCCCACTTTATACCCAGTGTCAGCATCGAGCACTCCCAGGGACAGGTACAATACAGAGCTCCCTCTACACTACCCTGACAGTGTAACCCCCTCCCCACTTTATACCCAGTGTCAGCATCGAGCACTCCCAGGGACAGGTACAATACAGAGCTCCCTCTA
>NW_027599017.1:0-32901 GCF_964194155.1 Cetorhinus maximus | reverse complement strand
GCCCTGCTCTCTCCCCCTAGCCCTGTATCAATCCCCAAACTAATCCCACTGCCCCACTCTCTCCCCATAGCCCTGTATCAATCCCAAACTAATCCCACTGCCCCGCTCTCTCCCCATAGCCCTGTATCAATCCCCAAACTAATCCCACTGCCCCGCTCTCTCTCCATAGCCCTGTATCAATCCCAAACTAATCCCACTGCCCTGCTCTCTCCCCATAGCCCTGTATCAATCCCCAAACTAATCCCACTGCCCCGCTCTCTCCCCATAGCCCTGTATCAATCCCCAAACTAATCCCACTGCCCCGCTCTGTCCCCATAGCCCTGTATCAATCCCCAAACTAATCCCACTGCCCCGCTCTCTCCCCATAGCCCTGTATCAATCCCCAAACTAATCCCATTGCCCCGCTCTCTCCCCATAGCCCAGTATCAATCCCCAAACTAATCCCACTGCCCCGCTCTCTCCACATAGCCCTGTATCAATCCCCAAACTAATCCCACTGCCCCGCTCTCTACCCATAGCCCTGTATCAATCCCCAAACTAATCCCACTGCCCCGCTCTCTACCCATAGCCCTGTATCAATCCCCAAACTAATCCCACTGCCCTGCTCTCTCCCCATAGCCCTGTATCAATCCCCAAACTAATCCCACTGCCCCGCTCTGTCCCCATAGCCCTGTATCAATCCCCAAACTAATCCCACTGCCCCGCTCTCTCCCCATAGCCCTGTATCAATCCCCAAACTAATCCCATTGCCCCGCTCTCTCCCCATAGCCCAGTATCAATCCCCAAACTAATCCCACTGCCCCGCTCTCTCCACATAGCCCTGTATCAATCCCCAAACTAATCCCACTGCCCCGCTCTCTACCCATAGCCCTGTATCAATCCCCAAACTAATCCCACTGCCCCGCTCTCTACCCATAGCCCTGTATCAATCCCCAAACTAATCCCACTGCCCTGCTCTCTCCCCATAGCCCTGTATCAATCCCCAAACTAATCCCACTGCCCCGCTCTTTCCCCATAGCCCTGTATCAATCCCCAAACTAATCCCACTGTCCCGCTCTCTCCCCATAGCCCTGTATCAATCCCCAAACTAATCCCACTGCCCCGCTCTCTCCCCATAGCCCTGTATCAATCCCCAAACTAATCCCACTGTCCCGCTCTCTCCCCATAGCCCTGTATCAATCCCCAAACTAATCCCACTGCCCCGCTCTCTCCCCATAGCCCTGTATCAATCCCCAAACTCATCCCACTGCCCCGCTCTCTCCCCATAGCCCTGTATCAATCCCCAAACTAATCCCACTGCCGCTCTTTCCCCATAGCCCTGTATCAATCCCCAAACTAATCCCACTGCCCCGCTCTCTCCCCATAGCCCTGTATCAATCCCCAAACTCATCCCACTGATCTGCTCTCTCCCCATAGCCCTGTATCAATCCCCAAACTAATCCCACTGCCCCGCTCTCTCCCAATAGCCCTGTATCAATCCCCAAACTAATCCCACTGCCCCGCTCTCCCCATAGCCCTGTATCAATCCCCAAACTAATCCCACTGCCTCGCTCTCTCCCCATAGCCCTGTATCAATCCCCAAACTAATCCCACTGCCCCGCTCTCTCCCCATAGCCCAGATACAGGAGTGTGTGAGAGAGAGCGGGTTAGAGAGACCTCCCCAGGTACAGGAGTGTGAGAGAGAGAGAGGATTAGAGAGACCTCCCCAGATACAGGAGTGTGTGAGAGAGAGAGAGGGTTAGAGAGACCTCCCCAGATACAGGAGTGTGTGTGAGAGAGAGCGCGTTAGAGAGACCTCCCCAGATACAGGAGTGTGAGAGAGAGGGTTAGAGAGACCTCCCCAGATACAGGAGTGTGAGAGAGAGAGAGGGTTAGAGAGATCTCCCCAGATACAGGAGCGTGAGGGAGTGAAGGGGGAGTGCGTCTTCCAATTTGCTGCAGCCCTTTAACTGCTGCGTCTCCCTTTCCAGTTGGAAGCCCATCGTCACCTACATCGACGAGCAGTTCGAGCATTACTTCCGCGACGAGAGTGGCCTGAATCGCAAGAACATCCAGGACAATCGCGTCCACTGTCTCCTCTACTTCCTCTCCCCTCTGGGGCACGGGTAAGTGCAAGCGGCAACCCCCACCCCCGAGCTGTGCGCCGTGAGAAGAGGTTCCAAGCTACCCCGCGTACGCGCACCCCCAACCCACCCCCCACCGCCGCAACTCAACCACAAGGGGAGGGGTACCAACCCTTTCCCACGGGCAACTGGATGCGCAACCCTTTCCCACGCGTAACTGGATGCACATCCCTCCCCAGCCCTCACGTTTAGCCCCTCTGAACCTGCTCCACTGCTCAACACAGTCATGGGTGACGCCGGGCTCCCGCTCCACATTCCCGCCGCCCCCCCCTCCCCTTACGATTCCCCGAGAGACCGGGAACCTCTCGATCCCGGTCCGCAATCCGCTTGGCGACGGAGCGTCCGCGGCCCCTCTGTGGAACTCCAAGGATTCCCGACCCTCCAAGCCAAGAAATCTCTCCTCCGTCTCAGTCCAAAATGGAAAAGTTACAGCACAGAAGAGGAGGCCATTCAGCCCATCTTGTCCATACCAGCCCGAGGGCACCCAGGTGCCCTTTCTAACCCCACCTCCCTGCATCCGGCCCATAGCCCTGCATCTTACAGCACTTAAGGTGCAGATCCAGGTACTTTTTTAAAAAGAGTTTAGAGTTTCTGCCTCTACCACTAACTTGGGCAGCGAATTCCAGACACCCACTACCCTCTGTGTTAAAAAAGTTCTTCCTCATGTCCCCCTTACACCTTCTGCCGCTGATCTTGAATCTATGTCCCCTGGTTCTAGAATTCTCCATCAAGGGAAACAATTTTATCCTGTCCGCTCTATCTATTCCCCCTCATCGTTTTGTAAACCTCGATCGAGTCACCTCTCAGCCTTCTTCATCCTGAGGAAAATAACCCCGACCCTCTCCAATCTCTCCTCGTAGCTACACTTCTCTAACCCTGGCAACGTTCTTGTAAACCTCCTCTGCACTCTCTCCAGAGCTAATCCGCCCTTCCTGTAATGTGGTGACCAGAGTTGCACACCATACTCCTGTTATGGCCTCACCAGTGTTTTATACCCCTTCGGAGTCTTGTGTGTTTCATCGGGATCACCCCTTCACCCTTTCCAAACTCCGGAGAATTATAGACCCAATTTGCTCAGCCTCTCGTTGTAGGGTACCACTGCACAACCCCCTCTCTCGTCACCCCAGGGACCAATCGAGTGAACCTTCACTGTACGCCCTTCCCAAAGCAAAGATACCCTCCCTTAAATGTGGAGACCAGAACTGCGCACTGTACTCCAGGTGTGGTCTCACTGTACAGAGCACTACTGAGACCACATCTGGAGTATTGTGTACAGTCCTGGTCTCCTTATCTAAGGAAGGGTGTACATGTGTTGGGAGGAGTTCAGAGAGAGGGGGTTAGAGGGACCAGATATAGGAGTGAGAGAGAGAGAGAGAGAGGGTTAGAGAGACCTCCCCAAATGCAAGACAGTGAGAGAGAGAGAGAGAGGGTTAGAGAGACCTCCCCAGATACAGGAGTGTGAGAGAGAGAGAGGGGGTTAGAGACCTCCCCAGATACAGGAGTGTGAGAAAGAGAGAGAGAGGGTTAGAGAGACCTCCCCAGATACAGGAGTGTGAGAGAGAGAGAGAGAGGGTTAGAGAGACCTCCCCAAATACAGGAGTGTGACACAGAGAGAGGGGGTTAGAGAGACCTCCCTAGATACAGGAGTGTGTGAGAGAGAGAGGGTTAGAGAAACCTCCCCAGATACAGGAGTGTGTGAGAGAGAGAGGGTTAGAGAGACCTCCCCAGATACAGGAGTGTGAGAGAGAGAGGGGGTTAGAGAGACCTCCCCGGATACAGGAGTGTGTGAGAGAGAGAGGGTTAGAGAGACCTCCCCAGATACAGGTGTGTGTGACAGAGGGTTAGAGAGACCTCCCCAGATACAGGAGTGTGAGAGGGTTAGAGAGACCTCCCCAGATACAGGAGTGTGAGAGAGAAAGAGGGGGTTAGAGAGACCTCCCCAGATACAGGAGTGTGAGAGAGAGAGAGGGGGATAGAGAGACCTCCCCAGATACAGGAGTGTGAGAGAGAGAGAGGGTTAGAGAGACTTCCCCAGATACAGGAGTGTGAGAGAGAGAGGGGGGGTTAGAGAGACCTCCCCAGATACAGGAGTGTGAGAGAGAGAGAGGGTTAGAGAGACCTCCCCAGATACAGGAGTGTGTGAGAGAGAGAGGGGGCTAGAGAGACCTCCTTAGCTATAAGAGTGAGTTGAGCGAGTGGGGGTGGGGCTGCCAATGTGCTGCGGCCCTTTCAATGCTGCATCCAGACTGATAGTTGGGGATTCGGCGGGTTGTCCGATGAGGAAGGGTGGGACAGGGGCTGGGTTTGAACACCGCTGGAGTTTAGGAGAGTGAGAGGCGACTGGATTGAAACCTTTAACGATGCTGAGGGTGGGCGTGGAGGGGACGTTTCCTCTTGTGGGGGAATCTGGAACGAGGGGGGGGCGGGTGGGGTCACTGTTGTAAAAATACGGGGTCGCTCGCTTAAGACGGGGAGGAGGAGAAATAATTTCTCTCCCGAGGGTCGTGAGTCGTGGGAACTCTCTCCCTCAATAGGCAGCGGGGGCGGAGTCTTTGAGGCTGAGGTGGATGGATTCGGGGTGAGCGAGGGTGGGGGGGGTGTGATAGGATATCGGTGGTGGGGGGAGGTAGGGAGGAAGTGAATCGATGCGCGGATATGTCAACCCTCTCTCTCTCCCTCTCCCTCTCTCTCACACGCACAGAGTCCGCCCTCTGGACATCGAGTTCATGAAGGCGGTCCACGAGAAGGTCAACATCGTGCCCGTCATCGCCAAGGCCGACACCCTGACCCCGGCCGAGGTGAAGCGGACCAAGTACAAGGTGAGGGCAGGTCCGCCGGTGGGGGCGTTCGGGGTTTCCGAGGGCAGGTCTGGGGGTTGGGGGAGGGGGGGGAAGAGAGGGTTAACTCACCCCCTCTCTCTCTCTCTCCCCCGCCCATCGCGGCCGGACGGGGACCCCCGATCGACGAGGCGCGAGGCCTCCCACAGTCGAATAGCCGGCAGAACCGTAAGGTGGGACGGTGGGGTGGAGGCGGCGGCGGGAGGGCGGGACCGAAGTGGAAGGTGGGGCATGCGCGTGAGAGGGTGGCAAGCCTCTTCAGACTCTATCTCCGCCCACCCACCCACCAACCCCTCTCCTTTACAGATTCGCCAGGAGATCGACGAACACGGGATTAACGTTTACCAGTTCCCCGAGTGCGACTCCGACGAGGACGAAGATTTCAAGCAACAGTACGCAGAGCTGAAGGTGGGTCCCGTGGGCTGGGGGTGCGCGTGTGTGTGAGAGAGAGAGAGAGATGGAGAGAGGGTTAGAGTGACCTCCCCAGATACAGGAGTGTGAGAGAGAGAGGGTTAGAGAGACCTCCCCAGATACAGGAGTGTGTGTGAGAGAGAGAGGGTTAGAGAGACCTCCCCAGATACAGGAGTGTGTGAGAGAGAGAGGGTTAGAGAGACCTCCCCAGATACAGGAGTGTGAGAGAGAGAGAGAGTTAGAGAGACCTCCCCAGATACAGGAGTGAGAGAGAGAGGGTTAGAGAGACCTCCCCAGATACAGGAGTGTGAGCGAGAGGGTTAGAGAGACCTCCCCAGATACAGGAGTGTGAGAGAGAGAGGATTAGAGAGACCTTCCCAGATACAGGAGTGTGAGAGAGAGAAAGAGGGTTAGAGAGACCTCCCCAGATACAGGAGTGTGAGAGAGAGAAAGAGGGTTAGAGAGACCTCCCCAGATACAGGAGTGTGAGAGAGAGAGAGGGTTAGAGAGACCTCCCCAGATACAGGAGTGTGAGAGAGAGAGGGGGGTTAGAGAGACCTCCCCAGATACAGGAGTGTGGGAGAGAGAGAGAGGGTTAGAGTGACCTCCCCAGATACAGGAGTGGGAGAGAGAGAGAGAGAGGGTTAGAGAGACCTCCCCAGATACAGGAGTGTGAGAGAGAGAGAGGGTTAGAGAGACCTCCCCAGATACAGGAGTGTGAGAGAGAGAGAGGGTTAGAGAGCCCTCCCCAGATACAGGAGTGTGTGAGAGAGGGGGTTAGAGAGACCTCCCCAGATACAGGAGTGTGTGTGAGAGAGAGAGGGGGTTAGAGAGACCTCCCCAGATACAGGAGTGTGAGAGAGAGAGAGGGTTAGAGAGACCTCCAGAGAGTCCTAAGTGATCACTGACCATCCTCTTGTGCCTCTGTTTGTCTTTCAGAACAGCATACCCTTTGCGGTGATAGGCAGCAGCACTCTGATCGAAAGCAAAGGGAAGGAGGTGCGAGGTCGCCTGTATCCCTGGGGTGTTGTGGAGGGTAGGTACCATCCTCGCCCATGTGGGTGACAGAGTAGCTTGGACTCTGCGCCAAGTGGCAAAGGGGCCAGTGCCCGCACTCAGACCACTGAACTCCCGTGGATCTGCGATCAAATCCACTCGACGCGTATCTGTGATCAGGGCCTGATGCGGACTGGATCCCGGACTGCGATCGGTGTGAATTGTGGAGTGGATCCCAAGCTGTGATCACTGCCTAATGTGCGGGGTGGATCCCGGACTGTGATCAGTGTGAATTGTGGAGTGGATCCTGGGCTGTGATCACCGCCTAATGTGCGGTGGATCCCGGACTGTGATCAGCGTGAATTGTGGAGTGGATCCCGGGCTGTGATCAGTATAGATTACAGAGTGGATCCTGGGCTGAGACTGGCATACTTTGCAGAGTGGATCCTGGGCTGCGATCTGTATAGATTGCAGAGTGGATCCTGGGCTGTGATCAGTATAGATTGCAGAGTGGACCCTGGGCTGAGATCGGTGCAGATTACAGAATGGATCCTGGGCTGAGACCGGTATACGTTGCAGAGTGGATCCTGGGCTGCGATCTGTATAGATTGCAGAGTGGATCCTGGGCTGAGATCAGTGCAGATTGCAGAGTGGATCCTGGGCTGTGGTCAGTGTAGATTGCAGAGTGGATCCTGGGCTGTGATCAGTGCAGATTGAAGAGTAGATCCTGGGCTGAGATTAGTGCAGATTGCAGAGTGGATCCTGGGCTGTGACCAGTGTAGATTGCAGAGTGGATCCTGGGCTGAGATCAGTGCAGATTGCAGAGTGGATCCTGGGCTGAGATCAGTGCAGATTGCAGAGTGGATCCTGGGCTGTGATCAATGCAGATTGCAGAGTGGATCCTGGGCTGAGATCAGTGCTGATTGCAGAGTGGATCCTGGGCTGAGATCAGTGCGGGTTGCAGAGTGGATCCTGGGCTGTGATCAGCGTAGATTGCAGAGTGGATCCTGGGCTGAGATCAGTGCAGATTGCAGAGTGGATCCTGGGATGAGATCAGTACAGATTGCAGAGTGGATCCTGGGCTGGGATCAGTGCAGATTGCAGAGTGGATCCTGGGCTGAGATCAGTGCAGATTGCAGAGTGGATCCTGGGCTGTAAGTGGTATAGGTTGCAGAGTGGATCCTGGGCTGAGATCAGTGCCGATTGCAGAGTGGATCCTGAGATGAGATCAGTGCAGATTGCAGAGTGGATCCCGGGCTGTGACCAGTGTGAATTTTTGAGTGGATCCTGTGAATTATCTGTGTGGTTTGTGGAGTAGACCCAGGTTGTGGTCAGTTTCGATTGTGGAGTCGATCCCAGGCTGTGATCTGTGTGGGTTGTGGAGTGGATCCCAAGCTGTGATAAGAGTGGATTGCAGAGTAGATCCTGGGCAATGACCAGTGCAGATTGCAGAGTGGAATCGGGGCTGTGACCATTGCAAATTTTGGAGTGGATGCCCCGGTATGATCTGTGTGGTTTGTGGAGTGGATCCCGCGTGGTGATCGGTGTGGTTTTTAGAGTGGGTCCTGTGCTGTGATCTGTGTGGGTTGTGCAGTGAATCCCGGGTCACGATCAGTGTGGATTGTGGGGTAGATCCCAGGTTGTGGTCAGTGCCGATTGTGGAGCGATCAGGTGGGTTGCGGAGTGGATCCCAAATGCTGCGATCAGTGAGGATTGTGGAGCTGAGATCAGTGCAGGTTGCAGAGTGGATCCTGGGCTGTGATCAGTACAGATTGCAGAGTGGATCCTGGCCTATGATCAATGCAGATTGCAGAGTGGATCCTGGGCTCTGATCAGTGCAGGTTGCAGAGTGGATCCTGGGCTGTGATCAGTGCGGGTTGCAGAGTGGATCCTGGGCTGAGATCAGTGCAGATTGCAGAGTGGATCCTGGGCTGTGATCAGTGCAGATTGCAGAGTGGATCCTGGGCTGTGATCAGTGCAGATTGCAGAGTGGATCCTGGGCTGAGATCAGTGCAGGTTGCAGAGTGGATCCTGGGCTGTGATCAGTGCAGATTGCTGAGTGGATCCTGGGCTGAGATCAGTGCAGATTGCAGAGTGGATCCTGGGCTACGATCAGTGTAGATTGCAGAGTGGATCCTGGGCTGAGATAAGTGCAGTTTGCAGAGTGGATCCTGAACTGTAATCAATGCAGATTGCAGAGCGGATCCTGGGCTGTGATCAGTGTCGATTGCAGAGTGGATCCTGGGCTGAGATCTGTGCAGATTGCAGAGTGGATCCTGGGCTGAGATCTTTGCAGGTTGCAGAGTGGCTCCTGGGCTGGGATCAATGCAGATTGCAGAGTGGATCCTGGGCTGAGATAGGTGCAGATTGCAGAGTGGATCCTGGGCTGAGATCAGTGCCGATTGCAGAGTGGATCCTGGGCTGAGATCAGTGCCGATTGCAGAGTGGAATCTGGACTGTGACCAGTGCGAATTTTGTAGTGGATCCCTGGGAATGACCTGTGTGGTTTGTGGAGTGGATCGCGGGTGGTGATCTGCATGTTTTGTTTTAGAGTAGATCCTGTGCTGTGATCTGTGTGGGTCGCGGAATGAATCCCGGGTCACGATCAGTGTGGACGGTGGGGTAGATCCCAGGCGGTGGTCAGCGCCGATTGCGGAGCGGATCCCGGGCTGCGATCCGTACGGGTGGCCGCAGTGGATCCCGGGTGGCGATCGGGTGGGTGGCGGAGTGGATCCCGGCCCCTGCGATCTGAAGAGGGTGGCGGAGTGGATCCCGATCCCCGCAGTCAGTGCGCAGGGTTGGTGTGTGTGTGTGTGTATCCCGGGATGTGATCGGGTCGGGCAGGAAGAGTGGATCCCAGCCCGCGCTATCCCCGCGGACCGCTGGGCATCCAGTGGATCCCGGTGATCCATGCTGGCTGCGGAGTGGGTCACTGGCCGTCCGTGGCTGGTCTGGATGGTGGAGCGGATACCCGGGCACCACGGCCACATTTCACTGCCTAGTAGATCCCAGCTAGCCCCCCCACCACCCAAACCCCCGGGATGGGCGGAGACTGGGTAGGGGAGGTGGGGCAGCGCTGGTAAAGGGTGAGGGGTGTCCCCTGAATGAACTAATTCTGGCTGCCTGCTCCCGCAGTGGACGATCCCACACACTGCGACTTTGTGAAGCTGAGGAACATGCTGATCCAGACCCACATGCAGGACCTGAAGGATGTCACTCAGGAGGTCCACTACGAGAATTACCGGGCCGAGTGCATACAGAGCATGACGCGCATCGGAGCCAAAGATCGCAGCCGCACGTATGTACACACTCCCCGTCAATCCCCTTCCTCCCAGACAGACGCCAGTCAGTGTACAGATATCTCCCTGAGAGAGAGAGAGAGAGAGAGAGGGACTGAGAGACACCAGTCAGTGTACAGATATCTCCCTGAGAGAGAGAGAGGGGACTGAGAGACACCAGTCAGTGTACAGATATCTCCCTGAGAGAGAGAGAGGGGACTGAGAGACACCAGTCAGTGTACAGATATCTCCCTGAGAGAGAGAGGGACAGAGAGACACCAGTCAGTGTACAGATATCTCCCTGAGAGAGAGAGGGGACTGAGAGACACCAGTCAGTGTACAGATATCTCCCTGAGAGAGAGAGAGGGGACTGAGAGACACCAGTCAGTGTACAGATATCTCCCTGAGAGAGAGGGACTGAGAGACACCAGTGTACAGATATCTCCCTGAGAGAGATGGACTGAGAGACACCAGTCAGTGTACAGATATCTCCCTGAGAGAGAGGACTGAGAGACACCAGTCAGTGTACAGATATCTCCCTGAGAGAGAGGACTGAGAGACACCAGTCAGTGTACAGATATCTCCCTGAGAGAGAGGACTGAGAGACACCAGTCAGTGTACAGATATCTCCCTGAGAGAGAGAGGGGACTGAGAGACACCAGTGTACAGATATCTCCCTGAGAGAGAGAGAGGGACTGAGAGACACCAGTCAGTGTACAGATATCTCCCTGAGAGAGAGAGGGACTGAGAGACACCAGTCAGTGTACAGATATCTCCCTGAGAGAGAGAGAGGGACTGAGAGACACCAGTCAGTGTACAGATATCTCCCTGAGAGAGAGAGAGGGGACTGAGAGACACCAGTCAGTGTACAGATATCTCCCTGAGAGAGAGAGGGACTGAGGGACACCAGTCAGTGTACAGATATCTCCCTGAAGAAGTCGCTGATCCAAGTCGTCTTTTGATTTTCCCTCTGCAGCAAGATTTCCCGTCAGAGCATGTCTGAGCTCTCCATCTCCATGCTCCCTCTCGCCGAGACTGAGAAGCTTATTCGTGAGAAGGACGAAGAGGTGGGTTTAATGTCGCTCCTGGGTCTGGAACGGCGCAGGCGAGGGTGGCTGGGCGGGGGGAGGTTTATGCGGGTCTGGGGCGGGGAGGAGTGGCTGGGGTGGGGCGCGTGTGTGCAGGGGGGCGTCTCGGGGCGATGGTGGGGGTGGAGGGAACGAGGAGGACGGGGACGTGGGAGCGAGGGGGCGGTGCTGGGGGCGGCAGGGCCGCGGTCCTGGAGGAGGGAGGGGAGAGCTGCTGACAGGAGGGCGGGGAGAGCTGCTGACAGGAGGGCGGGGAGAGCTGCAGACAGGAGGGTGGGGAGAGCTGCAGACAGGAGGGCGGGGAGAGCTGCAGACAGGAGGGCGGGGAGAGCTGCAGACAGGAGGGCGGGGAGAGCTGCAGACAGGAGGGCGGGGAGAGCTGCAGACAGGAGGGCGGGGAGAGCTGCAGACAGGAGGGCGGGTGGAGCTGCAGACAGGAGGGTGGGGAGAGCTGTAGACAGGTGGGCGGGGAGAGCTGCAGACAGGAGGGCGGGGAGAGCTGCAGACAGGAGGGCGGGGAGAGCTGCAGAGAGGAGGGCGGGGAGGCGCGTCGAGACGTCGAGGTCAGACAGGAGAGACGCGGCCGCTCTGGTGCTGTCGAGGATCTGCCAGGAGCGCGGGCCTGTGGGGGGGGTGGGGGGAGGGAGGGCTATTGCGGGCGGCGGGATGGGAGGGGGAGCCGCAGACTGGAGAGAAGCGAGGAGAGCCGCAGGCAGGAGGGAAAGGAGAGCTGCAGGCAAATGGAGGTGGGGAGGAGAGACGCAGGCAGGAAGAGGGGAGGAGACCTGCAGACAGGAGGGAGGGGAAAGCTGCAGACAGGAGGGAGGGGAGAGCTGCAGACAGGAGGGAGGGGAGAGCTGCAGACAGGAGGGAGGGGAGAGCTGCAGACAGGAGGGAGGGGAGAGCTGCAGACAGGAGGGAGGGGAGAGCTGCAGACAGGAGGTTGGGGAGAGCTGCAGACAGGAGGTTGGGAGAGCTGCAGACAGGAGGGAGGGGATAGCTGCAGACACGAGAGCGGGGAGAGCTGCTGACACGAGGGTGGGGAGAGCTGCAGACAGGAGGGCGGGGAGAGATGCAGACAGGAGGGCTGGGAGAGCTGCAGACAGGAGGGAGGGGAGAGCTGCACACAGGAGGGAGGGGAGAGCTGCACACAGGAGGGAGGGGAGAGCTGCACACAGGAGGGAGGGAATGAGACAGACAGGGAGGGAGGGGCGGAGTTGCACAAATAGAGGGAGGGAAGGAGAACTTTAGACGGGTGGGGGTGGGGTTGGTAGTGACCCACAGACAGAGGGAGGGGTGGGGCCCCCCCAGACAGTGGGTGGGGCAGGGTCATGCAGATAGGCGGAGGGGAGAGGGCCTGATGAAAGAGGGAGGGAAGGACATCCACAGACAGAGCTGGGGGGGTGGAGGGTGCGGGGAGTTGAGCAGACAGTGGGAGGCGCAGAATCAGGCAGACAGAAGGAGCCCAGCAGAAAGAGGGAGGGGAGGAGAGCCGCAGACAGAGGGAGGGGAGTTGGGCTGCAGACGGACGGAGTGGAGGAGAGCCGCAGACGGAGGGAGGCGAGGAGAGCCGCAGACGGAGGGGAGTGAGGCGAGCCGCAGACGGAGGGAGGCGAGGAGAGCCGCAGATGGAGGGGGGCGCGGAGAGCCGCAGACGGAGGGGGGCGCGGAGAGCCGCAGACGGAGGGGAGTGAGGCGAGCCGCAGACGGAGGGAGGCGAGGAGAGCCGCAGACGGAGGGGGGCGCGGAGAGCCGCAGACAGAGGGAGATGAGGAGAGCCGCAGACAGAGGGAGATGAGGAGAGCTGCAGACAGAGGGACACCACCAGGCTCTCGCACTCCATTCCGGGTGGCACAACCTCTTTCTTCCCCACCCTCCCTCCGTCTCTCCCCCAACACCTCATCTCTGCCCCTCTCTCTCTCTCTCTTTCTCACACTCTGTGCCCCTTGTGCTCCCTCGCAGTTGAGACGGATGCAGGAAATGCTGCAGAAAATGCAGCAGCAAATGCAACAGTCGCAGGGGGAGCAATCCGACGCACTCTGAGTTCAGAAGAGGCCCTGCAACAACGGACAGCTCCAGGGATCTACCACTCAACACCAGCTCAACAGGGTCAGGAGTCTTCATCGGGTGAAATAGGCCCTCTCCCCCCAGCGCCCTGTGTTACTGACTGTATCTCTACCGATGTCAATCCAGCTCCCTCACACTGTCACTCAGTAACCCCTCTCCCCCCAGCGCCCTGTGTTACTGACTGTATCTCTACTGACGTTAATTTAGCTCCCTCACACTGTCACTCAGTAACCCCTCTCCCCTCCAGCGCCCTGTGTTACTGACTGTATCTCTACTGACGTTAATTTAGCTCCCTCACACTGTCACTCAGTAACCCCTCTCCCCTCCAGCGCCCTGTGTTACTGACTGTATCTCTACTGACGTTAATTTAGCTCCCTCACACTGTCACTCAGTAACCCCTCTCCCCCCAGCGCCCTGTGTTACTGACTGTATCTCTACTGACGTTAATTTAGCTCCCTCACACTGTCCGCTGTTGAATCCCTGTCTAACTGACGAATAGTTAAAGTTGAATCTTGCCTGTTTTTTGCATCCAATTGCTGTTGTCAATGGTTAGCATCAATTTTGAATTTTATCCTTGTTCCTATGCGTAGTTTGTTAATAAAAAATTATCCTTCCATGTTCGTCTGTGTCCTGTCAAACTGGATGAAATCAGGGGTCAGTGTAGAACGTGGAAGCAGAGGGGCCATTTGGCCCATTGTATTGGTGCTGTCTCTCCACAACACCACCCAGCCCAGTGCCAATCTCCCAAATTCTCCCCGTTCATTTTTCCTTTCCTGATAACAATCCCATTCCCTCTTAAACCCCTCGATTGACCCTCCCTCCCCCCACACTCTCAGGCAGCACGTTCCAGATCCTAACCTCCCCCCTCGATTGACCCTCCCTCCCCCCACACTCTCAGGCAGCGGGTTCCAGATCCTAACCCCCTCGATTGACCCTCCCTCCCCAACACTCTCAGGCAGCGCGTTCCAGACCCTAACCCCCTCGATTGACCCTCCCTCCCCCACACTCTCAGGCAGCGCGTTCCAGATCCTAACCCCCCTCGATTGACCCTCCCTCCCCCCACACTCTCAGTCAGCGCGTTCCAGACCCTAACCCCCTCGATTGACCCTCCCTCCCCCACACTCTCAGGCAGCGCGTTCCAGATCCTAACCCCCTCGATTGACCCTCCCTCCCCCACACTCTCAGGCAGCGCGTTCCAGATCCTAACCCCCTCGATTGACCCTCCCTCCCCCCCACACTCTCAGGCAGCGGGTTCCAGATCCTAACCCCCTCGATTGACCCTCCCTCCCCAACACTCTCAGGCAGCGCGTTCCAGATCCTAACCCCCTCGATTGACCCTCCCTCCCCCCCACACTCTCAGGCAGCGGGTTCCAGATCCTAACCCCCTCGATTGACCCTCCCTCCCCAACACTCTCAGGCAGCGTGTTCCAGATCCTAACCCCCTCGATTGACCCTCCCTCCCCCACACTCTCAGGCAGCGCGTTCCAGATCCTAACCCCCTCGATTGACCCTCCCTCCCCCACACTCTCGGGCAGCGCGTTCCAGACCCTAACTCCCTCGATTGACCCTCCCTCCCCCCACACTCTCAGGCAGCGCGTTCCGGACCCTAACTCCCTCGATTGACCCTCCCTCCCCCCACACTCTCAGGCAGCGCGTTCCAGACCCTAACCCCCTCGCTGTGTGAAAAAGTTCCTCCTCGTGTCTCCGTCGCTCCTTTTACCCATCGCCTTCAACCTGTGCCCCTCTGCTTCTCGATCCTTCCCCCATTGGGAACAGTTTCTCCCGATCCACTCCGTTCCAGACCCCCTCGTGATTTTGAACACCTCGATCAAATCTCCTCTCGACCCTCTCTTCTCCGAGGAGAACAGTCCCAACTGGTGGTGAGGCCCCTTCTTGAACCACTGCAGTCCATGGGGTGCAAGTTAGGGATTGAGTTCCAGGATTTCGACCCAGCGACATTGAAGGAACGGCAGATATATTTCCAAGTCGGGATGGGTGAGGGGCCCGGACTTCCGGGTGGTGGGTGTTCCCCATGTGTCTGCTGCCCTTGTCCTTCTAGACGGTAGAGGTCGTGGGTTTGGGCGGCGCTGTCGAAGGAGCCTTGGCGAGTTGCTGCAGTGCATCTTGTAGATGGTACACGCACTGCTGCCCCTGTGCGTCGGTGGTGGAGGGAGTGAATGTTTGTGGATGGGGTGCCGATCGAGCGGGGGCTGCTTTGTCCCGGATGGTGTCGAGCTTCTTGAGTGTTGTGGGAGCCGCACTCATCCAGGCAAGTGGGGAGTGTCCCATCACACTCCTGACTTGTGCCTTGTCGATGGTGGACAGGCTTTGGGGAGGGAGTCAGGAGGTGAGTTACTCTCCGCAGGATTCCCAGCCTCTGACCTGCTCTTGTAACCACAGTATTTATCTGGCTGGTCCCAGTTCAGTTTCTGGTCAATGGTAACCCCCGGGATGTTGATAGTGGGGGATTCAGTGATGGTAATGCCATTGAGCGTCAAGGGGGCGATGGTTGGATTCTCTCTTGTTGGAGATGGTCATTGCCTGACACTCGTGTGGGGTGAATGTTACTCGCCACTTGTCAGCCGGAGCGTGGATATTGCCTTTGGGCTTGAGGTGTGTTCGGGTTCACTGGGGGAGTCTGTGGTTTTCCGTGGCCCTCCCCCTCGGCGCAGGCTGCACGCTCTGCAGCGACGGACAGCGGGGGTAGAGGGTCCCGAGTCCCTCCCGCCGCGTGGCTGACCAGCGGTGGCTCCCTCTCGTATGGCCGGGGAGGGCTTTGCAGGTCGACGGCCGGCCCTTTGTTGGGCTGCGTTCGCAACGCCCGGTCCGGGCGCGTGACAGGAACCCGGAGCTTCTGGACAGGGACTCTCCCCGCTGCGCCGCAGCCAGCCATAAGGGGGCGGGGGGGGTGGGGGAGGGAGGCCATTCGGTCCATTGGAACACATGCTGGCTCCCTCTGGAGCAATCCATTCCCACCACCCCCAACCGCTTCCTCTCTCCCCCGCAGCCCCGCAAGTTTATGACCCTCAACCCGACGCTGCCACCATGTAGCGGGCAACGAGTTCCAGGTCGTGACTGCTCACCGCGTACAAAAATTCTTCCTCACACTCCACCCCCTCAAACCCCCTCCGACCTGATCCAAAATCAGTGTCCCCCCCCCCACACCCGGTCCTTTCGCCGACAGCCACAATGGGAACAACTTTCCTCTGTCGGCCTTATCCCATCCCGTCACTGTCCGAGTGTCCCCTCCAACCTCCTCCGCTCTGATGGAGAACAGCCCCAGGTCCTCCAACCCGAACCTCGTAGATAAAAAAATCCCCCCCACCGCCTCCCTCTCATCCCCGGGAACCGTTCAGGGCAAATCCCCCTCTCGGGGGACCCTCACGTCCTTCCCTAGCCGAACCTCGTAGCTAAAAACCCCCTCCTCGTCCCCGGCAAATCTCCCTCTCGGGGGACCCTCACCTCCTTCCCCAGCCGAACCTCGTAGCTAAAAACCCCCTCCTCGTCCCCCGGGGAACCGTTCAGGGCAAATCCTCCTCTCGGGGGACCCTCACGTCCTTCCCTAGCCGAACCTCGTAGCTAAAAACCCCCTCCTCGTCCCCGGCAAATCTCCCTCTCGGGGGACCCTCACCTCCTTCCCCAGCCCGAGCCTCGTAGGTAAAACTCCTCCCCCCCCACCCTCCCCCGATCAACCCCAGGACCCGCTCCGGCCACACTCACTCAAAAGATAAGCGTCGGGTTTCAAATGATTTATTCAGCGTTTATTACACAGAGGGGGGTCACCATACAAACCGGAGCAACACTTTCCGAGGGGCTGGGGGGGGGCGATCTCTCCGGCACGCTGGTGGGTGTTGGGGGAGGGGTGGGGGGGGGGGAGAAAAAGAGGTTCGAGCCGGACCTTCACGATGACCCCACCCGACACCAACGCCCTCCTTTTACCCCCAAAACGAAGCCCCTGCTCTCTCTCTCTCTCTCTTTTGCACGCCCCCACGACCAGCATGGGTACCGGCAAAGGTCACGTGACCTCGGAAGGCGAGGAAGGGCAGTCAGGCATCGGGAAGGGACACCGCCGAACTCCACCAAACCCAAGACCACCACAGGAGAGGGGGGAGAGAGAGAGAGGCCGGCGCACGGCAAAAGCCCCGCGATCGATCTGGGGTGGGTGGGGGTTGCAAAGCGACGAGGGCACGGAGAGTCCCGAGGGCAGAGCCGGTAGGCAGGGATAGATACCACCCCTGCGCCAACGCCGGCAAACCCCACCCCCCTCACTTGGTGTACTCGGTGTACTTCTTGGCCGAGCCCCGGACGAGGTGGGCGGGGTACTTCTGCCCGTTCAGCTCCACCTTGCGCAGGACGGCCCGGGGCAGGTCGATGCGGCACTTCTCCGCCAGCCTCACCAGGTAGATGAGGACGTCGCTCAGCTCGTGGGAGAGCGCCTCCACCTCCTTCTCCGTCCAGTCCGGGAGCCCCTCCTGCACTTCGCCTCGCCACTGGCTGCCAGAGAGAGCGAGAGAGAGAGAGAGAGAATGAGAGGCAGACAGAGATGAGTTACAGTGAGAGCGCAGCGGGACACGGGCTGTGTTTACACGATGGACACACAGTGACCTGCGCAAGGGGTTAGTGACAGTGAGAGCGCAGCGGGACACGGGCTGGGGTTACACGATGGACACACAGTGACCTCCACAAGGGGTTAGTGACAGTGAGAGCGCAGCGGGACACGGGCTGGGGTTACACGATGGACACACAGTGACCTCCACAAGGGGTTAGTGACAGTGAGAGCGCAGCGGGACACGGGCTGGGGTTACACGATGGACACACAGTGACCTCCACAAGGGGTTAGTTACAGTGAGAGCGCAGCGGGACACGGGCTGTGTTTACATGATGGACACACAGTGACCTCCGCAAGGGGTTAGTGACAGTGAGAGCGCAGCGGGACACGGGCTGGGGTTACACGATGGACACACAGTGACCTCCACAAGGGGTTAGTTACAGTGAGAGCGCAGCGGGACACGGGCTGGGGTTACACGATGGACACACAGTGACCTCCGCAAGGGGTTAGTGACAGTGAGAGCGCAGCGGGACACGGGCTGGGGTTACACGATGGACACACAGTGACCTCCGCAAGGGGTTAGTGACAGTGAGAGCGCAGCGGGACACGGGCTGGGGTTACACGATGGACACACAGTGACCTCCACAAGGGGTTAGTTACAGTGAGAGTGCAGCGGGACACGGGCTGGGGTTACACGATGGACACACAGTGACCTCCGCAAGGGGTTAGTTACAGCGAAAGCGCAGCGGGACACGGGCTGGGGTTACACGATGGACACACAGTGACCTCCGCAAGGGGTTAGTGACAGTGAGAGCGCAGCGGGACACGGGCTGGGGTTACACGATGGACACACAGTGACCTCCGCAAGGGGTTAGTTACAGTGAGCGTGCAGCGGGACACGGGCTGGGGTTACACGATGGACACACAGTGACCTCCACAAGGGAGAGAATCGCTCAGTGAGGTGAGGGTGAGGGTGAGGGTGAGAGTGAGGGTGAGGGTGTGAGTGAGAGTGAGAGTGAGAGTGAGAGTGAGAGTAAAGTGAGGGTGAGGGTGAAAGTGAGAGTGAGAGTGAGGGTGAGAGTGAGGGTGAAAGTGAGAGTGAGGGTGAGGGTAACGGTGAATGAGGGTGAGGGTGAGAGTGAGGGTGAGAGTAAGGGTGAGGGTGAGTGAGGGTGAGGGTGAGAGTGAGGGTGAGGTGGCGAGTGAGGGTGAGGGTAAGGGTGAGAGTAAGGGTGAGAGTGAGGGTGAGAGTGAGGGCGAGGGTAAGGGTGAGAGTGAGAGTGAGGGTGAGGCTGAGGGTGAGGTGGAGAGTGAGGCTGAGGGTGAGGGTGAGAGGGTGAGAGTGAGAGTGAGGGTGAGGGTGAGGCTGAGGGTGAGGCTGAGGGTGAGGTGGAGAGTGAGGCTGAGGGTGAGGGTGAGAGGGTGAGAGTGAGAGTGAGGGTGAGGGTGAGAGTGAGGGTAAGAGAGTGAGAGTGAGGGTGAAGGTGAGGGTGAGAGTGAGGGTGAGGGTAAGGGTGAGAGTGAGGGTGAGGTGGAGAGTGAGGGTGAGAATGAGGGTGAGAGGGTGAGAGTGAGGGTGAGGGTGAGAGTGAGTGAGAGTGAGGGTAAGAGAGTGAGAGTGAGAGTGAGGGTGAGGGTAAGGGTGAGAGTGAGAGGGTGAGGCTGACGGTAAGGGTGAGAGTGAGGGTGAGAGTGAGAGTGAGGGTGAGGGTGAGGGTGAGAGTGAGGGTGAGAGTGAGGGTAAGGGTGAGGTAAGGGTGAGAGTGAGAGTGAGGGTGAGAGTGAGGTGAAGGTGAGGGTAAGAGAGTGAGAGTGAGGGTGAGAGTGAGAGTGAGGGTGATGGTGAGAGTGAGAGTGTTAGTGAGGGTGAGGGTACAGGTGAGGGTGAGAGTGACAGTGAGGGTGAGAGCGAGGGTGAGAGAGTGAGGGTAAGGGTGAGGGTAAGGGTGACAGTGAGGGTGAGTGTGAGGGTGAGGGTAAGGGTGAGGGTGAGGGTAAAGGTGAGGGTGAGCGTGAGAGTGAGGGTGAGAGTGAGGGTGAGAGTGAGGGTGAGGGTGAGGGTGAGGGTGAGGGTGAGGGTGAGAGTGAGAGTGTGGGTGTGGGTGTGGGTGTGGGTGTGGGTGAGGGTGTGGGTGTGGGTGAGGGTGAGGGTGAGGGTGAGAGTGAGGGTGAGGGTGAGGGTGAGGGTGAGGGTGAGAGTGAGAGGGTGAGGCTGACGGTAAGGGTGAGAGTGAGGGTGAGAGTGAGAGTGAGGGTGAGGGTGAGGGTGAGTGAGGGTGAGAGTGAGGGTAAGGGTGAGGTAAGGGTGAGAGTGAGAGTGAGGGTGAGAGTGAGGTGAAGGTGAGGGTAAGAGAGTGAGAGTGAGGGTGAGGGTAAGGATGAGAGTGAGGGTGAGAGTGAGAGTGAGGGTGATGGTGAGAGTGAGAGTGTTAGTGAGGGTGAGGGTACAGGTGAGGGTGAGAGTGACAGTGAGGGTGAGAGCGAGGGTGAGAGAGTGAGGGTAAGGGTGAGGGTAAGGGTGACAGTGAGGGTGAGTGTGAGGGTGAGGGTAAGGGTGAGGGTAAGGGTGAGGGTGAGGGTAAAGGTGAGGGTGAGCGTGAGAGTGAGGGTGAGATTGAGGGTGAGAGTGAGGGTGAGGGTGAGGGTGAGAGTGAGAGTGAGAGTGTGGGTGTGGGTGTGGGTGTGGGTGAGGGTGTGGGTGAGGGTGAGGGTGAGGGTGAGGGTGAGAGTGAGGGTGAGGGTGAGGGTGAGAGTGAGGGTGAGAGTGAGGGTGAGGGTGAGGGTGAGGGTGAGAGTGAGAGTGAGAGTGTGGGTGAGGGTGAGGTTGAGAGTGAGGGTGAGAGTGAGGGTGTGGGTGTGGGTGAGGGTGTGGGTGAGAGTGAGGATGAGGGTGAGAGTGAGGGTGAGAGTGAGTGAGGGTGAGAGTGAGGGTGAGGGTGAGAGTGAGAGTGAGGGTGTGGGTGTGGGTGAGGTTGAGGGTGAGGGTGAGGGTGAGAGTGAGAGTGAGAGTAAGGGTGAGGGTGAGTGTGAGGGTGAGGGTGAGGGTGAGGGTCGTACACTGCGTTCACTTACAAGAGCTCCGCTGTCTCTCCAACCTCACCGACGAGGGCCAGTAGAAGGTTCCGGGGCTGGTGGTACTGGTTCCAGTCTCGCTCGTTCACAAAGTCAGCGTGAAGCCTCCGGCTAGACGGGGGGCAGGGGCGGAGTGAGGGAGAAGGAGACGGCGGAGCGAGGGAGAAGGAGACGGCGGAGTGAGGGAGAAGGAGACGGCGGAGCGAGGGAGAAGGAGACGGCGGAGCGAGGGCGAAGGAGAGGGCGGAGTGAGGGAGAAGGAGACGGCGGAGCGAGGGAGAAGGAGACGGCGGAGCGAGGGAGAAGGAGACGGCGGAGTGAGGGCGAAGGAGAGGGCGGAGTGAGGGAGAAGGAGACGGCGGAGCGAGGGAGAAGGAGACGGCGGAGTGAGGGAGAAGGAGACGGCGGAGTGAGGGAGGAGGAGACGCCGGAGTGAGGGAGGAGGAGACGGCGGAGTGAGGGAGGAGGAGACGGCGGAGTGAGGGAGAAGGAGACGGCGGAGTGAGGGAGAAGGCGGAGTGAGGGAGAAGGAGACGGCGGAGTGAGGGAGAAGGCGGAGTGAGGGAGAAGGAGACGGCGGAGTGAGGGAGAAGGAGACGGCGGAGTGAGGGAGAAGGAGACGGCGGAGTGAGGGAGAAGGGGACGGAGAGAAAGAAAGAAACACGATATTAAAATATAATTTCACTCTCCTGAATTACCCCCTCACCCTCCCCAATTACCCCCTCACCCTCCACAATTACCCCCTCACCCTCCACAATTACCCCCTCACCCTCCACAATTACCCCCTCACTCTCCCCAATTACTCCCTCCCATTCTGCAGCTACTCCTCACCCTCCCCAATTACCCCCTCAAATTGCCCCTCACCCTCCCCAATTACCCCCTCAAATTGCCCCTCACCCTCTCCAATTGCCCCTCTCCCTCCCCCACCCCTCTCACCCTCCCCATCGCCCTCACCCTCTCCAATCACACCCCAAATTGCCTCTTACCCTCCTCCATCCCCCTCCAGAATCGCCCCTCCCCCTCTCCAATCGCCCCTCCCCCTCTCCAATCGCCCCTCCCCCTCTCCAATCGCCCCTCACCCTCTCCAATCGCCCCTCACCCTCTCCAATCGCCCCTCACCCTCCCCAATCGCCCCTCACCCTCTCCAATCGCCCCTCACCCTCTCCAATCGCCCCTCACCCTCTCCAATCGCCCCTCACCCTCTCCAATCGCCCCTCACCCTCTCCAATCGCCCCTCACCCTCTCCAATCGCCCCTCACCCCCCTCACCCTCCCCCATCCGCCTCACCCTCCCCAATCGCCCCTCACCCTCTCCAAATGACCCCTCACCATCTCCAAATGACCCCTCACCCTCTCCAATCGCCCCTCACCCTCTCCAATCGTCCCTCAGTAACCCCTCTCCCCCCAGCTCCCTGTGTTACTGACTGTATCTCTACTGATGTTAATCCAGCTCCCTCACACTCTCACTCAGTAACCCCTCTCCCCCCAGCGCCCTGTGTTACTGACTGTATCTCTACTGATGTTAATCCAGCTCCCTCACACTGTCACTCAGTAACCCCTCTCTCCCCCAGCGCCCTGTGTTACTGACTGTATCTCTACTGATGTTAATCCCGCTCCCTCACACTGTCACTCAGTAACCCCTCTCCCCCCCCAGCGCCCTGTGTTACTGACTGTATCTCTACTGACGTTAATTTAGCTCCCTCACACTGTCACTCAGTAACCCCTCTCCCCCCAGCTCCCTGTGTTACTGACTGTATCTCTACTGACGTTAATTTAGCTCCCTCACACTGTCACTCAGTAACCCCTCTCCCCCCAGCGCCCTGTGTTACTGACTGTATCTCTACTGACGTTAATTTAGCTCCCTCACACTGTCCGCTGTTGAATCCCTGTCTAACTGACGAATAGTTAAAGTTGAATCTTGCCTGTTTTTTGCATCCAATTGCTGTTGTCAATGGTTAGCATCAATTTTGAATTTTATCCTTGTTCCTATGCGTAGTTTGTTAATAAAAAATTATCCTTCCATGTTCGTCTGTGTCCTGTCAAACTGGATGAAATCAGGGGTCAGTGTAGAACGTGGAAGCAGAGGGGCCATTTGGCCCATTGTATTGGTGCTGTCTCTCCACAACACCACCCAGCCCAGTGCCAATCTCCCAAATTCTCCCCGTTCATTTTTCCTTTCCTGATAACAATCCCATTCCCTCTTAAACCCCTCGATTGACCCTCCCTCCCCCACACTCTCAGGCAGCACGTTCCAGATCCTAACCTCCCCCCTCGATTGACCCTCCCTCCCCCCACACTCTCAGGCAGCGAGTTCCAGATCCTAACCCCCTCGATTGACCCTCCCTCCCCCACACTCTCAGGCAGCGGGTTCCAGATCCTAACCCCCTCGATTGACCCTCCCTCCCCAACACTCTCAGGCAGCGCGTTCCAGATCCTAACCCCCTCGATTGACCCTCCCTCCCCCCACACTCTCAGGCAGCGCGTTCCAGACCCTAACCCCCTCGATTGACCCTCCCTCCCCCACACTCTCAGGCAGCGCGTTCCAGATCCTAACCCCCTCGATTGACCCTCCCTCCCCCCCACACTCTCAGGCAGCGCGTTCCAGATCCTAACCCCCTCGATTGACCCTCCCTCCCCCCACACTCTCAGGCAGCGCGTTCCAGATCCTAACCCCCTCGATTGACCCTCCCTCCCCCCCACACTCTCAGGCAGCGCGTTCCAGACCCTAACCCCCTCGATTGACCCTCCCTCCCCAACACTCTCAGGCAGCGCGTTCCAGATCCTAACCCCCTCGATTGACCCTCCCTCCCCCACACTCTCAGTCAGCGCGTTCCAGACCCTAACCCCCTCGATTGACCCTCCCTCCCCCACACTCTCAGTCAGCGCGTTCCAGACCCTAACCCCCTCGATTGACCCTCCCTCCCCCACACTCTCAGGCAGCGCGTTCCAGACCCTAACCCCCTCGATTGACCCTCCCTCCCCCCACACTCTCAGGCAGCGCGTTCCAGACCCTAACCCCCTCGATTGACCCTCCCTCCCCCCACACTCTCAGGCAGCGCGTTCCAGATCCTAACCCCCTCGATTGACCCTCCCTCCCCCCCACACTCTCAGGCAGCGCGTTCCAGACCCTAACCCCCTCGATTGACCCTCCCTCCCCCACACTCTCAGGCAGCGCGTTCCAGATCCTAACCCCCTCGATTGACCCTCCCTCCCCCACACTCTCAGTCAGCGCGTTCCAGACCCTAACCCCCTCGATTGACCCTCCCTCCCCCACACTCTCAGTCAGCGCGTTCCAGACCCTAACCCCCTCGATTGACCCTCCCTCCCCAACACTCTCAGGCAGCGCGTTCCAGATCCTAACCCCCTCGATTGACCCTCCCTCCCCCACACTCTCAGGCAGCGCGTTCCAGATCCTAACCCCCTCGATTGACCCTCCCTCCCCCCCACACTCTCAGGCAGCGCGTTCCAGACCCTAACTCCCTCAATTGACCCTCCCTCCCCCACACTCTCAGGCAGCGCGTTCCGGACCCTAACCCCTCGCTGCGTGAAAAAGTTCCTCCTCGTGTCTCCGTCGCTCCTTTTACCCATCGCCTTCAACCCGTGCCCCTCTGCTTCTCGATCCTTCCCCCATTGGGAACAGTTTCTCCCGATCCACTCCGTTCCAGACCCCCTCGTGATTTTGAACACCTCGATCAAATCTCCTCTCGACCCTCTCTTCTCCGAGGAGAACAGTCCCAACTGGTGGTGAGGCCCCTTCTTGAACCACTGCAGTCCATGGGGTGCAAGTTAGGGATTGAGTTCCAGGGTTTCGACCCAGCGACATTGAAGGAACGGCAGATATATTTCCAAGTCGGGATGGTGAGGGGCCCGGACTTCCAGGTGGTGGTGTTCCCCATGTGTCTGCTGCCCTCGTCCTTCTAGACGGTAGAGGTCGTGGGTTTGGGCGGCGCTGTTGAAGGAGCCTTGGCGAGTTGCTGCAGTGCATCTTGTAGATGGTACACGCACTGCTGCCCCTGTGCGTCAGTGGTGGAGGGAGTGAATGTTTGTGGATGGGGTGCCGATCGAGCGGGGGCTGCTTTGTCCTGGAAGGTGTCGAGCTTCTCGAGTGTTGTGGGAGCCGCACTCATCCAGGCAAGTGGGGAGAGTGTCCCATCACACTCCTGACTTGTGCCTTGTCGATGGTGGACAGGCTTTGGGGAATCAGGAGGTGAGTTACTCTCCGCAGGATTTCCAACCTCTGAGCTGCTCTTGTAGCCACAGTATTTATATGGCTGGTCCCAGTTCAGTTTCTGGTCAATGGTAACCCCCAGGATGTTGATAGTGGGGGATTCAGTGATGGTAATGGCATTGAGCGTCAAGGGGGCGATGGTTGGATTCTCTCTTGTTGGAGATGGTCATTGCCTGACACTCGTGTGGGGTGAATGTTACTCGCCACTTGTCAGCCCTGAGCGTGGATATTGCCTTTGGGCTTGAGGTGTGTTCGGGTTCACTGGGGGAGTCTGTGGTTTTCCGTGGCCCTCCCCCTCGGCGCAGGCTGCACGCTCTGCAGCGACGGACAGCGAGGGTAGAGGGTCCCGAGTCCCTCCCGCCGCGTGGCTGACCAGCGGTGGCTCCCTCTCGTATGGCCGGGGAGGGCTTTGCAGGTCGACAACCGGCCCTTTGTTGGGCTGCGTTCGCAACGCCCGGTCCGGGCGCGTGACAGGAACCCGGAGCTTCTGGACAGGGACTCTCCCCGCTGCGCCGCAGCCAGCCATAAGGGGGCGGGGGGGAGGCCATTCGGTCCATTGGAACACATGCTGGCTCCCTCTGGAGCAATCCATTCCCACCACCCCCAACCGCTTCCTCTCTCCCCCGCAGCCCCGCAAGTTTATGACCCTCAACCCGACGCTGCCACCATGTAGCGGGCAACGAGTTCCAGGTCGTGACTGCTCACCGCGTACAAAAATTCTTCCTCACACTCCACCCCCTCAAACCCCCTCCGACCTGATCCAAAATCAGTGTCCACCCCCCCCGCCCCCACACCCGGTCCTTTCGCCGACAGCCACAATGGGAACAACTTTCCTCTGTCGGCCTTATCCCATCCCGTCACTGTCCGAGTGTCCCCTCCAACCTCCTCCGCTCTGATGGAGAACAGCCCCAGGTCCTCCAACCCGAACCTCGTAGATAAAAAAATCCCCCCCACCGCCTCCCTCTCATCCCCGGGAACCGTTCAGGGCAAATCCCCCTCTCGGGGGACCCTCACGTCCTTCCCTAGCCGAACCTCGTAGCTAAAAACCCCCTCCTCGTCCCCGGCAAATCTCCCTCTCGGGGGACCCTCACCTCCTTCCCCAGCCGAACCTCGTAGCTAAAAACCCCCTCCTCGTCCCCCGGGGAACCGTTCAGGGCAAATCCCCCTCTCGGGGGACCCTCACGTCCTTCCCTAGCCGAACCTCGTAGCTAAAAACCCCCTCCTCGTCCCCGGGAAACCGTCCCTGGCAAATCTCCCTCTCGGGGGACCCTCGCGTCCTTCTCCAGCCCGAGCCTCGTAGCTAAAAACCCCCTCCTCGTCCCCCGGGGAACCGTTCAGGGCAAATCCCCCTCTCGGGGGACCCTCACGTCCTTCCCTAGCCGAACCTCGTAGCTAAAAACCCCCTCCTCGTCCCCGGCAAATCTCCCTCTCGGGGGACCCTCACCTCCTTCCCCAGCCGAACCTCGTAGCTAAAAACCCCCTCCTCGTCCCCCGGGGAACCGTTCAGGGCAAATCCCCCTCTCGGGGGACCCTCACGTCCTTCCCTAGCCGAACCTCGTAGCTAAAAACCCCCTCCTCGTCCCCGGCAAATCTCCCTCTCGGGGGACCCTCACGTCCTTCCCCAGCCGAACCTCGTAGCTAAAAACCCCCTCCTCGTCCCCCGGGGAACCGTTCAGGGCAAATCCCCCTCTCGGGGGACCCTCACGTCCTTCCCTAGCCGAACCTCGTAGCTAAAAACCCCCTCCTCGTCCCCGGGGAACCGTCCCCGGCAAATCTCCCTCTCGGGGGACCCTCACCTCCTTCCCCAGCCCGAGCCTCGTAGGTAAAACTCCTCCCCCCCAACCCTCCCCCGATCAACCCCAGGACCCGCTCCGGCCACACTCACTCAAAAGATAAGCGTCGGGTTTCAAATGATTTATTCAGCGTTTATTACACAGAGGGGGGTCACCATACAAACCGGAGCAACACTTTCCGAGGGGCTGGGGGGGGGCGATCTCTCCGGCACGCTGGTGGGTGTTGGGGGAGGGGTGGGGAGAAAAAGAGGTTCGAGCCGGACCTTCACGATGACCCCACCCGACACCAACGCCCTCCTTTTACCCCCAAAACGAAGCCCCTGCTCTCTCTCTCTCTCTCTCTCCTGCACGCCCCCACGACCAGCATGGGTACCGGCAAAGGTCACGTGACCTCGGAAGGCGAGGAAGGGCAGTCAGGCATCGGGAAGGGACACCGCCGAACTCCACCAAACCCAAGACCACCACAGGAGAGGGGGGAGAGAGAGAGAGGCCGGCGCACGGCAAAAGCCCCGCGACCGATCTGGGGTGGGTGGGGGTTGCAAAGCGACGAGGGCACGGAGAGTCCCGAGGGCAGAGCCGGTAGGCAGGGATAGATACCACCCCTGCGCCAACGCCGGCAAACCCCACCCCCCTCACTTGGTGTACTCGGTGTACTTCTTGGCCGAGCCCCGGACGAGGTGGGCGGGGTACTTCTGCCCGTTCAGCTCCACCTTGCGCAGGACGGCCCGGGGCAGGTCGATGCGGCACTTCTCCGCCAGCCTCACCAGGTAGATGAGGACGTCGCTCAGCTCGTGGGAGAGCGCCTCCACCTCCTTCTCCGTCCAGTCCGGGAGCCCCTCCTGCACTTCGCCTCGCCACTGGCTGCCAGAGAGAGCGAGAGAGAGAGAGAGAGAGAGAATGAGAGGCAGACAGAGATGAGTTACAGTGAGAGCGCAGCGGGACACGGGCTGTGTTTACACGATGGACACACAGTGACCTGCGCAAGGGGTTAGTGACAGTGAAAGCGCAGCGGGACACGGGCTGGGGTTACATGATGGACACACAGTGACCTCCACAAGGGGTTAGTGACAGTGAGAGCGCAGCGGGACACGGGCTGGGGTTACACGATGGACACACAGTGACCTCCACAAGGGGTTAGTGACAGTGAGAGCGCAGCGGGACACGGGCTGGGGTTACACGATGGACACACAGTGACCTCCACAAGGGGTTAGTGACAGTGAGAGCGCAGCGGGACACGGGCTGTGTTTACACGATGGACACACAGTGACCTCCGCAAGGGGTTAGTGACAGTGAGAGCGCAGCGGGACACGGGCTGGGGTTACACGATGGACACACAGTGACCTCCACAAGGGGTTAGTTACAGTGAGAGCGCAGCGGGACACGGGCTGGGGTTACACGATGGACACACAGTGACCTCCGCAAGGGGTTAGTGACAGTGAGAGCGTAGCGGGACACGGGCTGGGGTTACACGATGGACACACAGTGACCTCCGCAAGGGGTTAGTGACAGTGAGAGCGTAGCGGGACACGGGCTGGGGTTACACGATGGACACACAGTGACCTCCACAAGGGAGAGAATCGCTCAGTGAGGTGAGGGTGAGAGTGAGAGTGAGATTGAGGGTGAGGGTGAGGGTGTGTGAGAGTGAGAGTGAGGGTGAGGGTGAGAGTGAGAGTGAGGGTGAAAGTGAGAGTGAGAGTGAGGGTGAGAGTGAGGGTGAAAGTGAGAGTGAGGGTGAGGGTGAGGGTAAGGGTGAATGAGGGTGAGGGTAAGGGTGAGAGTGAGGGTGAGAGTAAGGGTGAGGGTGAGGGTGAGAGTGAGGGTTAAAGAGAGAGTGAGGGTGAGGGTGAGGTGGAGAGTGAGAGTGAGGGTGAGGGTAAGGGTGAATGAGGGTGAGGGTAAGGGTGAGAGTGAGGGTGAGGGTAAGGGTGAATGAGGGTGAGGGTAAGGGTGAGAGTGAGGGTGAGAGTGAGGGTGAGAGTGAGGGTTAAAGTGAGAGTGAGGGTGAGGGTGAGGTGGAGAGTGAGAGTGAGGGTGAGGGTAAGGGTGAATGAGGGTGAGGGTAAGGGTGAGAGTGAGGGTGAGAGTGAGGGTGAGGGTGAGAGTAAGGGTGAGAGTGAGGGTGAGGGTGAGAGTGAGGGTGAGAGTGAGGGTGAGAGTGAGGGTGAGAGTGAGGGTGAGGTGGCGAGTGAGAGTGAGGGTGAGGGTAAGGGTGAATGAGGGTGAGGGTAAGGGTGAGAGTGAGGGTGAGAGTGAGAGTGAGGGTAAGAGTGAGAGTGAGAGTGAGGGTGAGGGTGAGAGTGAGGGTGAGGGTGAGAGTGAGGCTGAGGGTGAGGTGGAGAGTGAGAGTGAGGCTGAGGGTGAGGGTGAGAGTGAGGGTGAGAGTGAGAGTGAGGGTAAGAGAGTGAGAGTGAGGGTGAGGGTAAGGGTGAGGGTAAGGGTGAGAGTGAGAGTGAGAGTGAGAGGGTGAGGCTGACGGTAAGGGTGAGAGTGAGGGTGAGAGTGAGAGTGAGAGTGAGGGTGAGGGTGAGGGTAAGGGTGAGAGTGAGAGTGAGGGTGAGAGTGAGGTGAGGGTAAGAGAGTGAGAGTGAGGGTGAGGGTAAGGGTGAGGGTAAGGATGAGAGTGAAGGTGAGAGTGAGAGTGAGAGTGAGGGTGATGGTGAGAGTGAGAGTGTGGGTGAGGGTGAGGGTACAGGTGAGGGTGAGAGTGACAGTGAGGGTGAGAGCGAGGATGAGAGAGTGAGGGTAAGGGTGAGAGTGAGAGTGAGGGTGTGGGTGAGGGTGTGGGTGAGGCTGAGGGTGAAAGTGAGGGTAACGGTGAGTGTGAGGGTGAGGGTAAGGGTGAGGGTGAGAGTGAGGGTAAAGGTGAGGGTGAGCGTGAGAGTGAGGGTGAGGGTGTGGGTGAGAGTGAGGATGAGGGTGAGAGTGAGGGTGAGAGTGAGTGAGGGTGAGAGTGAGGGTGAGGGTGAGAGTGAGAGTGAGGGTGTGGGTGTGGGTGAGGTTGAGGGTGAGGGTGAGGGTGAGGGTGAGAGTGAGAGTGAGAGTAAGGGTGAGGGTGAGGGTGAGTGTGAGGGTGAGGGTGAGGGTGAGGGTCGTACACTGCGTTCACTTACAAGAGCTCCGCTGTCTCTCCAACCTCACCGACGAGGGCCAGTAGAAGGTTCCGGGGCTGGTGGTACTGGTTCCAGTCTCGCTCGTTCACAAAGTCAGCGTGAAGCCTCCGGCTAGACGGGGGGCAGGGGCGGAGTGAGGGAGAAGGAGACGGCGGAGCGAGGGCGAAGGAGAGGGCAGAGCGAGGGAGAAGGAGACGGCGGAGTGAGGGAGAAGGAGACGGCGGAGTGAGGGAGAAGGAGACGGCGGAGTGAGGGAGAAGGAGACGGCGGAGTGAGGGAGGAGGAGACGGCGGAGTGAGGGAGGAGGAGACAGTGAGGGAGAAGGAGACAGCGGAGTGAGGGAGAAGGAGACGGCGGAGCAAGGGAGAAGGAGACGGCGGAGCGAGGGAGAAGGAGACGGCGGAGTGAGGGAGAAGGAGACGGCGGAATGAGGAAGAAGGAGACGGCGGAGCGAGGGAGAAGGAGACGGCGGAGTGAGGGAGAAGGGGGAGTGAGGGAGAAGGAGACGGCGGAGTGAGGGAGAAGGCGGAGTGAGGGAGAAGGAGACGGCGGAGTGAGGGAGAAGGGGACGGCGGAGTGAGGGAGAAGGCGGAGTGAGGGAGAAGGAGACGGCGGAGTGAGGGAGAAGGGGACGGCGGAGTGAGGGAGACGGCGGAGTGAGGGGAAGGAGACGGCGGAATGAGGGAGAAGGAGACGGCGGAGTGAGGGAGAAGGAGACGGCGGAGTGAGGGAGAAGGAGACGGCGGAGCGAGGGAGAAGGAGACGGCGGAGTGAGGGAGAAGGGGACGGCGGAGTGAAGGAGAAGGCGGAGTGAGGGAGAAGGAGACGGCGGAGTGAGGGAGAAAGGCGGAGTGAGGGAGAAGGAGACGGCGGAGTGAGGGAGAAGGGGACGGAGAGAAAGAAAGAAACACGACATTAAAATATAATTTCACTCTCCCGAATTACCCCCTCACCCTCCCCAATTACCCCCTCACCCTCCCCAATTACCCCCTCACCCTCCCCAATTACCCCCTCACCCTCCCCAATTACCCCCTCACCCTCCCCAATTACCCCCTCACTCTCTCAATTTCTCCCTCCCATTCTGCAGCTACTCCTCACCGTCACCCTCCCCAATCCCCCCTCACCCTCTCCAATCCCCCCTCACCCTCCCCAATACCCCCGCACCCCCTCCAATCCCCCCTCACCCCCTCCAATCCCCCCTCACCAATTAGCCCTCATCCCCTCCAATCGCCCCTCACCCTCCCCAATTGACCCTCACCCTCTCCAATCCCCCCTCACCCTCTCCAATCCCCCCTCACCAATTAGCCCTCACCACCTCCAATCGCCCCTCACCCTCTCCAATCCCCCCTCACCCCCTCCAATCCCCCCTCACCGTCCCCAATCACCCCTCACCCTCCCCAATCCCCCCTCACGCTCTCCAATCCCCCCTCACCCTCCCCAATACCCCTGCACCCCCTCCAATCCCCCCTCACTAATTAGCCCTCACCCCCTCCAATCGCCCCTCACCCTCCCCAATTGACCCTCACCCTCTCCAATCCCCCTTCACCCTCTCCAATCCCCCCTCACCTATTAGCCCTCACCACCTCCAATCGCCCCTCACCCTCTCCAATCCCCCCTCACCCCCCCCATCCCCCCTCACCTTCCCCAATCCCCCCTCACCCCCTCCAATCCCCCCTCACCAATTAGCCCTCACCCTCTCCAATTGACCCTCACCCTCTCCAATCCCCCCTCACCAATTAGCCCTCACAACCACCAATCGCCCCTCACCCTCCCCATCCCCCCTCACCCTCTCCAATCCCCCCTCACCCTCTCCAATCCCCCCTCACCCTCCCCAATCCCCCCATACACCCTCCAATCCCCCCTCACCCCCTCCAATCCCCCCTCACCCTCTCCAATCCCCCCTCACCCCCTCCAATCCCCCCTCACCCTCCCCAATCCCCCCTCACCCTCCCCAATCCCCCCTCACCCCTCCAATCCCCCCTCACCCTCTCCAATCCCCCCTCACCCTCTCCAATCCCCCCTCACCCTCTCCAATCCCCCCTCACCCTCCCCAATACCCCCGCACCCCCTCCAATCCCCCTTCACCCCCTCCAATCCCCCCTCACCAATTAGCCCTCATCCCCTCCAATCGCCCCTCACCCTCCCCAATTGACCCTCACCCTCTCCAATCCCCCCTCACCCTCTCCAATCCCCCCTCACCAATTAGCCCTCACCACCTCCAATCGCCCCTCACCCTCTCCAATCCCCCCTCACCCCCTCCAATCCCCCCTCACCGTCCCCAATCACCCCTCACCCTCCCCAATCCCCCCTCACGCTCTCCAATCCCCCCTCACCCTCCCCAATACCCCTGCACCCCCTCCAATCCCCCCTCACTAATTAGCCCTCACCCCCTCCAATCGCCCCTCACCCTCCCCAATTGACCCTCACCCTCTCCAATCCCCCTTCACCCTCTCCAATACCCCCGCACCCCCTCCAATCCCCCCTCACCGTCCCCAATCACCCCTCACCCTCCCCAATCCCCCCTCACGCTCTCCAATCCCCCCTCACCCTCCCCAATACCCCTGCACCCCCTCCAATCCCCCCTCACTAATTAGCCCTCACCCCCTCCAATCGCCCCTCACCCTCCCCAATTGACCCTCACCCTCTCCAATCCCCCTTCACCCTCTCCAATCCCCCCTCACCTATTAGCCCTCACCACCTCCAATCGCCCCTCACCCTCTCCAATCCCCCCTCACCCCCCCCATCCCCCCTCACCTTCCCCAATCCCCCCTCACCCCCTCCAATCCCCCCTCACCAATTAGCCCTCACCCTCCCCAATTGACCCTCACCCTCTCCAATCCCCCCTCACCAATTAGCCCTCACAACCACCAATCGCCCCTCACCCTCCCCATCCCCCCTCACCCTCTCCAATCCCCCCTCACCCTCTCCAATCCCCCCTCACCCTCCCCAATCCCCCCATACACCCTCCAATCCCCCCTCACCCCCTCCAATCCCCCCTCACCCTCTCCAATCCCCCCTCACCCCCTCCAATCCCCCCTCACCCTCCCCAATCCCCCCTCACCCCTCCAATCCCCCCTCACCCTCTCCAATCCCCCCTCACCCTCTCCAATCCCCCCTCACCCTCTCCAATCCCCCCTCACCCTCCCCAATACCCCCGCACCACCTCCAATCCCCCTTCACCCCCTCCAATCCCCCCTCACCAATTAGCCCTCATCCCCTCCAATCGCCCCTCACCCTCCCCAATTGACCCTCACCCTCTCCAATCCCCCCTCACCCTCTCCAATCCCCCCTCACCAATTAGCCCTCACCCCCTCCAATCGCCCCTCACCCTCCCCAATTGACCCTCACCC
>NW_027599016.1:0-32933 GCF_964194155.1 Cetorhinus maximus | reverse complement strand
GTCAGATAGAGAGAGAGAGAATCAAATAGAGAGAGAGAGAGTGTCAAATAGAGAGAGAGAGAGAGAGTCAAATAGAGAGAGAGAGAGAGTCAAATAGAGAGGGAGAGAGTCAAAGAGAGAGAGAGAGAGTCAAATGGAGAGACAGAGAGTCAAATGGAGAGAGAGAGAATCAAATGGAGAGAGAGAGAGAGTCAAATATAGAGGGAGAGTCAAATAGAGAGAGAGTCAAATAGAGAGAGAGTGAGTCAAATAGAGAGAAAGAAAGAATCAAATATAGAGAGGGAGAGTCAAATATAGAGAGAGACAGTCAAATAGAGAGAGAGAGAGAGTCAAATAGAGAGAGTGAGAGAGTCAAATAGAGAGAGAGTCAAATAGAGAGAAAGACAAATAGAGAGAGAGAGAGTCAAATAGATAGAGAGAGAGTCAAATGGAGAGAGAGAGAGTCAAATGGAAAAAGAGAGAGTCAAAAGGAGAGAGAGAGAGTCAAATGGAGAATGAGAGAGTCAAATGGAGAGAGAGACAAATGGAGAGAGAGAGTGTCAAATGGAGAGAGAGAGAGTCAAACGGGGAGAGAGAGAGTCAAATGGAGAGAGAGAGAGTCAAAAGGAGAGAGGGAGTGAAATGGAGAGAGAGAGAGAGAGTCAAATGGAGAGAGAGAGAGAGTCAAATGGAGAGAGAGAGAGAGTCAAATGGAGACAGAGAGAGAGTCAATTGGAGAGAGAGAGAGTCAAATAGAGAGAGAGAGAGAGAGTCAAATAGAGTGAGAGACAAATAGAGAGAGATAGAGAGACAAATAGGGAGAGAAAGAGGGAGAAATAGAGAGAGAGAGTCAAATAGAGAGATAGAGAGTCAAAAAGAGAGAGAGACAAATTGAGAGAAAAAGAGACAAATAGAGAGAGAAAGAGACACAATTAGAGAGAGAGAGTCAAATAGAGAGAGAGAGAGAGTCAAATAGCGAAAGAAAGGGCCACAAATAGAGACAGAGAGTCAAATAGAGAGAGAGATAGTCAAATATAGAGAGAGAGAGTCAAATATAGAGAGAGAGAGAGTCAAATGGAGATTGAGAGAGTCAAATGGAGGGAGAGAGAGAGTCAAATGGAGAGAGAGAGAGTCAAATGGAGAGAGAAAGAGTCAAATGGAGAGAGAGAGAGAGTCAAATGGAGAGAGAGAGAATCAAATGGAGAGAGGGAGAGTCAAATAGAGAGAGAGAGAGTCAAATGGAGAGAGAGAGAGAGTCAAATGGAGAGAGAAACAGAGTCAAATGGAGGGAGAGAGAGAGACAAATGGAGAGAGAGAGAGTCAAATGAAGAGACAGACAAATAGAGAGAGAAAGAGGGAGAAATAGAGAGAGAGAGTCAAATAGAGAGAGAGAGAGAGTCAAATAGAGAGAGAGACAAATAGAGAGAAAAAGAGACAAATAGAGAGAGAAAGAGACACAAATAGAGAGAGAGTCAAATAAATAGAGAGAGAGAGTCAAATAGAGAGAGAGAGAGAGAGAGTCAAATAGAGAGAGAGAGAGAGAGTCAAATAGAGAGAGACAGAGAGAGTCAAATAGAGAGAGAGAGTAAAATAGAAAGAGAGAGTCAAATAGAGAGAGAGAGATAGTCAAATAGAGAGAGAGAGAGTCAAGTGGAGAGTGAGAGTCAAATGCAGAGAGAGAGAGAGTCAAATAGAGAGAGAGAGAGAGTGTCAAATAGAGAGAGAGTAAAATAGAAAGAGAGAGTCAAAAAGAGAGAGAGAGATAGTCAAATAGAGAGAGAGAGAGTCAAATGGAGAGTGAGAGAGTCAAATGGAGAGAGAGAGAAAGTCAAATGGAGAGAGAGAGAGAGCCAAATGGAGAGAGAGAGAGAGTCAAATGGAGAGAGAGAGAGTCAAATGGAGAGAGAGAGAGTCAAATAGAGAGAGAGAGAGAGAGTCAAATTGCGAGAGAGACAAATAGAGAGAGATAGAGAGACAAATAGAAATAGAAAGAGGGACAAATAGAGAGAGAGAGTCAAATAGAGAGAGAGAGTGAGTCAAATATAGAGAGAGACAAATAGAGAAAAAAGAGACAAATAGAGAGAGAAAGAGACACAAATAGAGAGAGAGAGTAAAATAGAGAGAGAGACACAGAGCCAAATAGAGAAAGAGAGAGAGAGAGTAAAATAGAGATAGAGAGAGTCAAATGGAGAGAGAGAGAGTGTCAAATAGAGAGTGAGAGAGAGTCAAATAGAGAGAGAGAGAGTCAAATAGAGAGAGAGACAAATAGAGAGAAAAAGAGACAAATAGAGAGAGAAAGAGACACAAATAGAGAGAGAGAGTCAAATAGAGAGAGAGAGAGAGTAAAATAGAAAGACAGAGTCAAATAGAGAGAGAGAGAGTAAAATAGAAAGAGAGAGTCAAATAGAGAGAGAGAGAGAGTAAAATAGAAACAGAGAGTCAAATAGAGAGAGAGATAGTCAAATATAGAGAGAGAGAGTCATACATAGAGAGAGAGAGTCAAATGGAGAGTGAGAGAGTCAAATGGAGGGAGAGAGAGAGTCAAATGGAGAGAGAGAGAGTCAAATGGAGAGAGAGATTCAAATGGAGAGAGAGAGAGAGAGTCAAATGGAGAGAGAGAGAGCCAAATGGAGAGAGGGAGAGTCAAATGGAGAGAGAGAGAGTCAATTGGAGAGAGAGAGAGTCAATTGGAGAGAGAGAGAGTCAAATGGAGAGAGAGAGAGTCAAATGGAGAGAGCGTCAAATGGAGGGTGAGAGAGTCAAATGGAGAGAGAGAGAGAGTCAAATGGAGAGAGAGAGAGAGTCAAATAGAGAGAGAGAGGGAGTCAAATAGCGAAAGAAAGGGCCACAAATAGAGAGAGAGAGTCAAATAGAGAGAGAGAGAGAGTCAAATAGAGAGAGAGTCAAATAGAGAGAGAGAGAGAGTAACATAGAAAGACAGAGTCAAATAGAGAGGGAGAGTAAAATAGAAAGAGAGAGTCAAATAGAGAGAGAGAGAGAGTAAAATAGAAACAGAGAGTCAAATAGAGAGAGAGATAGTCAAATATAGAGAGAGAGAGTCAAATATAGAGAGAGAGAGAGTCAAATGGAGATTGAGAGAGTCAAATGGAGGGAGAGAGAGAGTCAAATGGAGAGAAAGAGAGAGAGAGAGTCAAATGGAGAGAGAGAGAGTCAAATGGAGAGTGAGAGATTCAAATGGAGAGACAGAGAGAGTCAAATGGAGAGATAGAGAGGGTCAAATGGAGAGAGGGAGAGTCAAATGGAGAGAGAGAGATTCAAATGGAGAGAGAGAGAGAGTCAAATGGAGAGAGAGAGTAAAATGGAGAGAGAGAGAGTCAAATGGAGAGAGAGAGAATCAATATGGAGAGAGACAGTCAAATGGACAGAGACAGAGTCAAATGGAGAGAGAGAGAGAATCAGTTGGAGAGAGGGAGAGAGTAAATTGGAGAGAGAGAGAGAGAGTCAAATGGAGAGAGAGAGAGAGAGAGTCAAATGGAGAGAGGGAGAGTCAAATGGAGAGAGTGAGAGTCAAATGGAGAGAGAGAGAGACAAATGGAGAGAGGGAGAGAGTCAAATAGAGAGAGAGAGTCAAATAGAGAGAGAGAGAGAGTCAAATAGAGAGAGAGTGTCAAATAGGGAGAGAGAGTCAAATAGAGAGAGTGTGTCAAATAGAGAGAGAGAGTCAAACAGAGATAGATGCAAACAGAGAGAGAGAGAGTGTCAAATGGAGGGAGAGTCAGATAGAGAGAGAGAGAATCAAATAGAGAGAGAGAGAGTGTCAAATAGAGAGAGAGAGAGAGAGTCAAATAGAGAGAGAGAGAGAGTCAAATAGAGAGGGAGAGAGTCAAAAAGAGAGAGAGAGAGTCAAATGGAGAGACAGAGAGTCAAATGGAGAGAGAGAGAATCAAATGGAGAGAGAGAGAGAGTCAAATATAGAGGGAGATTCAAATAGAGAGAGAGTCAAATAGAGAGAGAGCGAGTCAAATAGAGAGAAAGAAAGAATCAAATATAGAGAGGGTGAGTCAAATATAGAGAGAGACAGTCAAATAGAGAGAGAGAGAGAGTCAAATAGAGAGAGTGAGAGAGTCAAATAGAGAGAGAGTCAAATAGAGAGAGAGACAAATAGAGAGAGAGAGAGAGTCAAATAGATAGAGAGAGAGTCAAATGGAGAGAGAGAGAGTCAAATGGAGAATGAGAGAGTCAAATGGAGAGAGAGACAAATGGAGAGAGAGAGAGTGTCAAATGGAGAGAGAGAGAGAGAGTCAAATATAAAGAGAGAGAGTCAAATAGAAAGAGAGAGAGAGTCAAATAGAGAGAGAGAGAGAGAGAGTCAAATAGAGAGAGAGAGAGTCAAATAGAGACAGAGAGATAGAGTCAAATAGAGAGAGAGAGAGAGAGCCAAATAGAGAGAGAGAGAGAGTCAAATAGAGAGATAGAGAGAGAGTCAAATAGAGACAGAGAGAGTCAAATAGATAGAGAGTCAGATGGAGAGAGAGAGAGTCAAATGGAGAGAGAGAGAGGATCAAATGGAGAGAGAGAGAGAGAGTCAAATGGAGATAAAGAGAGAGTCAAATGGAGACAGAGAGAGAGTCAAATGGAGAGAGAAAGAGAGTCAAATGGAGAGAGAGAGCGAGTCAAATGGAGAGAGAGAGTCAAATGGAGAGAGAGAGAGAGTCAAATGGAGGGAGAGAGTCAAATGGAGAGAGAGATTCAAATGGCGAGAAAGAGAGAGTCAAATGGAGAGAGAAAGAGAGTCAAATGGAGAGAGAGAGAGAGTCAAATGGAGGGAGAGAGAGTCAAATGGGGATAGAGAGAGTCAAATGGACAGAGACAGAGTCAAATGGAGAGAGAGAGAGAGTCAATTGGAGAGAGAGAGAAAGTCAATTGGAGCGAGAGAGAGAGTCAAATGAAGAGAGTGAGAGAGTCAAATGGAGAGAGAGAGAGAGTCAAATGGAGGGAGACAGAGTCAAATGGGGAAAAAGAGAGATTTAAATGGAGAGAGAGAGAGAGCGTCAAATAGATAGAGAGAGAGAGAGTCAAATGGAGAGAGAGAGAGAGACAAATGGAGAGAGAGAGAGTGTCAAATGGAGAGAAAGAGAGAGTCAAATGGCAAGAGAGAGAGTCAAATGGAGAGAGATACAGTGTCACATGGTGACAGAGAGTGAGTCAAAAGGATAGAGAGAGAGAGTCAAATACAGAGAGACAAATAGAGAGAGAAAGAGAGACAAATAGAGAGAGAAAGAAAGACAAATGGAGTGAGAGAGTCAAATAGAGAGAGAGAGAGAGTCAAATAGATAGAGAGACAAATAGAGAGAAAAAGAGAGACAAATAGAGAGAGAAAGAGAGACAAATAGAGAGAGTGAGTCAAATAGAGAGAGAGAGTCAAATAGAGAGAGAGAGAGAGTCAAATAGAGAGAGAGAGAGTCAAATGGAGAGAGAGAGTCAAATAGAGAGTGAGAGTCAAATAGAGAGAGAGAGCCAAATAGAGAGAGAGAGTCAAGAGTCAAATGGAGACAGAGTCAAATAGAGAGAGAGAGAGAGAGAGAGTCAAACAGAGAGAGATGCAAACAGAGAGAGAGAGTGAAATAGAGAGAGAGAGTCAAATAGAGAGAGAGAGAGTCAAATAGAGAGAAAGAGTCAAGAGTCAAATGGAGAGAGAGTCAAATAGAGGGAGAGAGAGAGATGGAGTCAAACAGAGAGAATGTCAAACAGAGAGAGGTGCAAACAGAGAGAGAGAGAGAGAGTCAAATAGAGAGAGAGACTCAAATAGAGAGAGAGAGTCAAATAGAGAGAGAGAGAATGTCAAATAGAGAGAGAGAGAGTCAAATGGAGAGAGAGAGAGTCAAATGGAGAGAGAGAGTCAAATGGAGAGAGAGAGTGTCAAATGGACAGAGAGAAAGTCAAATGGAGAGAGAGAGAGTCAAATGGAGAGAGAGAGATTCAAATGGAGAGTGAGAGAGAGTCAGATGGAGAGACAGAGAGTGTCAAATGGAGAGAGAGAGAGTCAAATAGAAAGAGAGAAAGAGTCAAATAGAGAGAGAGAGAGAGTCAAATAGAGAGAGAGAGAGAGAGAGTCAAATAGAGAGAGAGAGATAGAGTCAAATTGAGAGAGAGAGAGAGAGAGTAAAATAGAGAGAGAGAGAGTCAAATGGAGAGAGTGAGAGTCAAATGGAGAGAGAGAGAGTCCAATGGAGAGAGAGAGAGAGACAAATGGAGAGAGAGAGAGTGTCAAATGGAGAGAGAGTGTCAAATGGAGAGAGAGAGAATCAAATGGAGAGAGAGAGAGAGTCAAATGGAGAGAGAGAGAGTAAAATGGAGAGAGAGAGAGTCAAATGGAGAGAGAGAGAGAGAGTCAAATGGAGAGAGAGAGAGAGAGAGAGTCAAATGGAGAGAGAGAGAGAGAGTCAAATGGAGAGAGAGAGAGAGTCAAATAGAGAGAGAAAGAGAGTCAAATAGAGAGAGAGAGTGAGTCAAATAGAGACAGAGAGATAGAGACAAATAGAGAGAGAGAGAGAGAGAAAAAGAGAGAGAGAGAGAGGTTCAAATAGAGATAGAGAGAGAGTCAAATAGAGAGAGAGAGAGTCAAATAGAGAGAGAGAGAGAGCGTCAAATAGAGAGAGAGAGAGTCAAATACATAGAGAGAGAGTGAAATGGAGAGAGAGAGAGTCAAATGGAGAGAGAGAGAGGATCAAATGGAGAGAGATAGAGAGAGAGTCAAATGGAAAGAGAGAGAGTGTGAAATGGAGATAAAGAGAGAGTCAAATGGAGACAGAGAGAGAGTCAAATGGAGAGAAAGAGAGAGTCAAATGGAGAGAGAGAGAGAGAGTCAAACAGAGAGAAATGCAAACAGAGAGAGAGAGTCAAATAGAGAGATAGAGAGTCAAATAGAGAGAGAGAGAGCGAGAGTCAAATAGAGAGAGAGAGAGTCAAATAGAGAGAGAGAGAGTCAAATAGAGAGAGAGACAAATAAAGAGAGAGAGTCAATAGTCAAATGGTGAGAGAGTCAAATAGAGAGAGAGAGAGTCAATCAGAGAGTGTCTCAAATAGAGAGAGATGCAAACAGAGAGAGAGTCAAATAGAGAGAGAGACTCTAATAGAGAGAGAGAGAGTCAAATGGAGAGAGAGCGAGTCAAATGGAGAGAGAGAGAGTCAAATGGAGAGAGAGAGAGTCAAATGGAGAGAGAGAGAGTCAAATGGAGAGAGAGAGAGTCAAATGGAGAGAGAGAGAGTCATATGGAGAGAGAGAGAGTCAAATGGAGAGAGAGAGATAGTTAAATGGAGAGAGAGAGGCAACTGGTGAGAGAGAGAGAGAGTCAAATGGAGAGAGAGAGAGAGAGTAAAATGGAGAGAGAGAGAGAGTCAAATGGAGAGAGAGTGAAATGGAGAGAGAGAGAGTCAAATGGAGAGAGAGACTCAAATAGAGAGAGAGGCAAATAGAGAGAGATAGAGAGACAAATAGAGAGAGAAAGAGGGACAAATAGAGAGAGAGAGTCAAATAGAGAGAGAGTGAGAGTCAAATAGAGAGAGAGACAAATAGAGAGAAAAAGAGAGAAATAGTGAGAGGAGGAGACACAAATAGAGAGAGAGAGTCAAATAGAGAGAGAGAGAGAGTCAAATAGAGAGAGAGAGAGAGAGAGAGTCAAATAGAGAGAGAGAGAGAGTCAAATAGAGAGAGAGAGAGAGTAAAATAGAAAGAGAGAGTCAAATAGAGAGAGAGAGAGATAGTCAAATGGAGAGAGAGAGAGTCAAATGGAGAGTGAGAGAGTCAAATGGAGAGAGAGAGTCAAATGGAGAGAGAGAGAGAGTCAAATGGAGAGGGAGAGAGCGTCAAATGGAGAGAGAGAGAGAGTGAAATAGAGAGAGAGAGAGTCAAATAGAGAGAGAGAGTAAAATAGAAAGAGAGAGTCAAATAGAGAGAGAGAGAGAGTAAAATAGAAAGAGAGAGTCAAATAGAGAGAGAGAGAGATAGTCAAATGGAGAGTGAGAGAGTCAAAAGGAGAGAGAGAGAGACAAATGGAGAGAGAGAGTCAAATGGAGAGAGAGAGAGTCAAATGGAGAGAGAGAGAGAGTCAAATGGAGAGAGAGAGAGAGTCAAATGGAGAGAGAGAGAGAGTCAAATGGAAAGAGAGAGAGAGTCAAATGGAGAGAGAGCGTCAAATGGAGAGAGAGAGAATCAAATGGAGAGAAAGAGAGAGTCAAATGGAGAGAGAGAGAGTAAAATGGAGAGAGAGAGAGTCAAATGGAGAGAGAGAGAGAGAGTCAAATGGAGAGAGAGAGAGAGAGAGAGTCAAATGGAGAGAGAGAGAGAGAGTCAAATGGAGAGAGAGAGAGATAGAGTCAAATGGAGAGAGAGAGATAGTCAAATGGAGAGAGAGAGAGTCAAATGGAGAGTGAGAGAGTCAAATAGAGAGAGAGACAAATAGAGAGAGATAGAGAGTCAAATAGAGAGAGAAAGAGGGACAAATAGAGAGAGATAGTCAAATAGAGAGAGAGAGAGAGTCAAATAGAGAGAGAGACAAATAGAGAGAAAAAGAAACAAATAGAGAGAGAAAGACACACAAATAGAGAGAGCGAGTAAATAGAGAGAGAGAGAGAGAGAGAGTCAAATAGAGAGAGAGAGAAAGAGTCAAATATAGAGAGAGAGAGAGTCAAATAGAGAGAGAGAGACAAATAGAGAAAGAGAGTAAAATGGAAAGAGAGAGTCAAATACACAGAGAGATAGTCAAATAGAGAGAGAGAGAGTCAAATGGAGAGTGAGAGAGTCAAAAGGAGAGAGAGAGAGTCAAATGGAGATAGAGCTTCAAATGGAGAGAGAGTCAAATGGAGAGAGAGAGAGTAAAATGGAGAGAGAGAGAGTCAAATGGAGAGAGAGAGAGTCAAATGGAGAGAGAAGGAGAGTCAAATGGAGAGAGAGAGAGAGTCAAATGGAGAGAGAGAGAGTAAAATGGAGAGAGAGAGAGTCAAATAGAGAGAGAAACAAATAGAGAGAGATAGAGAGACCAATAGAGAGAGAAAGAAGGACAAATAGAGAGAGAAAGTCAAATAGAGAGAGAGAGAGAGTCAAATAGAGAGAGAGACAAATAGAGAGAAAAAGAGAGAAATAGAGAGAGAAGGAGACACAAATAGAGAGAGAGAGTCAAATAGAGAGAGAGAAAGAGACAGAAATAGAGAGAGAGAGTCAAATAGAGAGAGAGAGAGAGAGTCACATAGAGAGAGAGAGAGAGTAAGCAGAGAGAGTGAGAGAGATTCAAATAGAGAGAGAGAGAGAGAGAGAGAGTCAAATAGATAGAGAGTGAAATAGAGAGAGAGAGAGTAAAATAGAAAGAGAGAGTCAAATAGAGAGAGAGAGAGATAGTCAAATGGAGAGAGAGAGAGTCAAATTGAGAGTGAGAGAGTCAAATGGAGAGAGAGTCAAATGGAGAGAGAGAGTGAGTCAAATGGAGAGAGAGAGAGAGTCAAATGGAGAGAGAGAGAGAGAGTCAAACAGAGAGAGAGAGAGAGAGAGTCAAATAGAGAGAGAGACAAATAGAGAGAGAATGAGAGACAAATAGAGAGAGAAAGAGGGACAAATAGAGAGAGAGAGTCAAATAGAGAGATTGACAAATAGAGAAATAGAGAGACAAATAGAGAGAGAAAGAGACACAAATAGAGAGAGAGAGTCAAATAGAGAGAGAGAGAGAGCCAAATAGAGAGAGAGAGAGAGAGTCAAATAGAGAGAGAGAGAGTGTCAAATGGAGAGAGAGATAGTCAAATGGAGAGAGAAAGACAGTCAAATGGACAGTGAGAGAGAGTCAAATAGAGAGAGAGAGAGAGTCAAATAGAGAGAGAGACAAATAGAGAGAAAAAGAGACAAATAGAGAGAGAAAGAGACACAAATAGAGAGAGAGAGTAAATAGAGCGAGAGAGAGAGAGAGAGTCAAATAGAGAGAGAGAGAGAGAGTCAAATAGAGAGAGAGACAGTCAAATAGAGAGAGGGAGAGAGTAAAATAGAAAGAGAGAGTCAAATAGAGAGAGAGAGAGAGTAAAATGGAAAGAGAGAGTCAAATAGAGAGAGGGAGATAGTCAAATAGAGAGAGGGAGAGTCAAATGGAGAGTGAGAGTAAAATGGAGAGAGAGAGAGAGTCAAATGGAGCGTGAGAGTGTCAAATAGAGAGAGAGAGAGTCAAGTAGAGAGAGAGAGAGAGTCAAATTGAGAGAGAGAGAGAGTCAAATGGAGAGAGAGAGAGAGTCAAATGGAGAGAGAGAGAGTCAAATAGAGAGAGATTGAGAGAGTCAAATAGAGAGAGAGACAAATAGAGAGAGATAGAGAGTCAAATAGAGAGAGAAAGAGGGACAAATAGAGAGAGATGGTCAAATAAAGAAAGAGAGAGAGTCAAATAGAGAGAGAGACAAATAGAGAGAAAAAGAGACAAATAGAGAGAGAAAGAGACACAAATAGAGAGAGAGAGTCAAATAGAGAGAGAGAGAGAGAATAAAATAGAAAGTGAGAGTCAAATAGAGAGAGAGAGAGAGAGTAAAATAGAAAGACAGAGTCAAATAGAGAGAGAGAGAGACAGAGCCAATTAGAGAGAGAGAGTCAAATAGAGAGAGAGAGAGAGTAAAATAGAAAGAGAGAGTTAAATAGAGAGAGAGAGATAGTCAAATAGAGAGAGAGAGAGTCATATGGAGAGTGAAAGAGACAAATAGAGAGAGAGAGAGTCAAATGGAGAGTGAGAGAGTCAAATGGAGAGAGAGAGTGAGTCAAATGGAGAGAGAGAGAAAGTCAAATGGAGAGAGAGAGAGAGAGTCAAATGGAGAGAGAGAGAGAGTCAAATGGAGAGAGAGAGAGTCAAATGGTGAGAGAGAGAGAGAGAGAGTGAAATAGAGAGATAGACAAATTGAGAGAGATAATGAGACAAATAGAGAGAAACAGAGGGACAAATAGAGAGAGAGAGTCAAATAGAGAGAGAGAGAGAGAGTCAAATAGAGAGAGAGAGAGAGCCAAATAGAGATAGAGACAAATAGAGAGAAAAAGAGTCAAATAGAGAGAGAGAGAGAGTAAAATAGAAAGAGAGAGTCAAATAGAGTGGTAGAGAGTAAAATAGAAAAAGCGAGTCAAATAGAGAGAGAGAGAGTCAACTGAAGAGAGAGAGAGTGTCAAATAGAGAGTGAGAGAGAGTCAAATAGAGAGATAGAGAGTCAAAAAGAGAGAGAGACAAATTGAGAGAAAAAGAGACAAATAGAGAGAGAAAGAGACACAATTAGAGAGAGAGAGTCAAATAGAGAGAGAGAGAGAGTCAAATAGCGAAAGAAAGGGCCACAAATAGAGACAGAGAGTCAAATAGAGAGAGAGATAGTCAAATATAGAGAGAGAGAGTCAAATATAGAGAGAGAGAGTCAAATGGAGATTGAGAGAGTCAAATGGAGGGAGAGAGAGAGTCAAATGGAGAGAGAGAGAGTCAAATGGAGAGAGAAAGAGTCAAATGGAGAGAGAGAGAGAGTCAAATGGAGAGAGAGAGAATCAAATGGAGAGAGGGAGAGTCAAATAGAGAGAGAGAGAGTCAAATGGAGAGAGAGAGAGAGTCAAATGGAGAGAGAAACAGAGTCAAATGGAGGGAGAGAGAGAGACAAATGGAGAGAGAGAGAGTCAAATGAAGAGAGAGACAAATAGAGAGAGATAGCGAGACAAATAGAGAGAGAAGGAGGGACAAATAGAGAGAGATAGTCAAATAGAGAGAGTTAGAGAGTCAAATAGAGAGAGAGACAAATAGAGAGAAAAAGAGACAAATAGAGAGAGAAAGAGACACAAATAGAGAGAGAGAGTCAAAGAGAGAGAGAGAGAGAGACAGTCAAATAGAGAGACAGAGAGTCAAATAGAGAGAGAGAAGAGAGTAAAATAGAAAGAGAGAGTCAAATGGAGAGAGAGAGAGAGTCAATTGGAGAGAGAGTCAAATGGAGAGAGAGAGACAGTCAAATGGAGAGGGAGAGAGTCAAATGGAGAGAGAGAGAGTCAAATGAAGAGAGAGAGGGTCAAATAGAGAGAGAGAGAGAGAGAGAGTCAAATAGAGAGAGAAAGAGGGACATATCGAGAGAGAGAGTCAAATAGAGAGAGAGAGAGAGTCAAATAGAGAGAGAGACAAATAGAGAGAGAGAGAGAGTCAAATACAGAGAGAGAGAGTCAGAAAGAGAGAGAGAGAGAGTCAAAGGGAGAGAGTGAGAGAGAGTCAATTGGAGAGAGAGTGAGTCAAATGGAGAGAGAGAGAGTCAAATGGAGAGAGAGTCAAATGGAGGGCGAGAGAGTCAAATGGCGAGAGAGAGAGAGTCAAATGGAGAGAGAGAGTCAAATGGAGAGAGAGAGAGAGTCAAATGGAGAGAGAGAGTCAAATGGAGAGATAGAGAGTCAAATGGAGAGAGAGAGAGTCAAATGGAGAGAGAGAGAGTCAAATGGAGAGAGAGAGATTCAAATAGAGAGAGAGAGTTAAATAGAGAGGGAGACAAATAGAGAGAGATAGAGAGACAAATAGAGAGAGAAAGAGGGACAAATAGAGAGAGAGAGACAAATAGAGAGAGAAAGAGACACAAATAGAGAGAGAGAGTAAAATAGAGAGAGAGACACAGAGCCAAATAGAGAAAGAGAGAGAGAGAGTAAAATAGAGATAGAGAGAGTCAAATGGAGAGAGAGAGAGTGTCAAATAGAGAGTGAGAGAGAGTCAAATAGAGAGAGAGAGAGTCAATTAGAGAGAGAGACAAATAGAGAGAAAAGGAGACAAATAGAGAGAGAAAGAGACACAAATAGAGAGAGAGAGTCAAATAGAGAGAGAGAGAGAGTAAAATAGAAAGACAGAGTCAAATAGAGAGAGAAAGAGTAAAATAGAAAGAGAGAGTCAAATAGAGAGAGAGAGAGAGTAAAATAGAAACAGAGAGTCAAATAGAGAGAGAGATAGTCAAATATAGAGAGAGAGAGTCATACATAGAGAGAGAGAGTCAAATGGAGAGTGAGAGAGTCAAATGGAGGGAGAGAGAGAGTCAAATGGAGAGAGAGAGAGTCAAATGGAGAGAGAGGTTCAAATGGAGAGAGAGAGAGAGTCAAATGGAGAGAGAGAGAGCCAAATGGAGAGAGGGAGAGTCAAATGGAGAGAGAGAGAGTCAATTGGAGAGAGAGAGAGTCAATTGGAGAGAGAGAGAGTCAAATGGAGAGAGAGAGAGTCAAAAGGAGAGAGCGTCAAATGGAGGGTGAGAGAGTCAAATGGAGAGAGAGAGAGAGTCAAATGGAGAGAGAGAGAGAGAGAGTCAAATAGAGAGAGAGAGTGTGTCAAATAGGGAGAGAGAGTCAAATAGAGAGAGTGTGTCAAATAGAGAGAGAGAGTCAAATAGAGAGAGAGAGAGAGTCAAATAGAGAGGGAGAGAGTCAAAGAGAGAGAGAGAGAGTCAAATGGAGAGACAGAGAGTCAAATGGAGAGAGAGAGAATCAAATGGAGAGAGAGAGAGAGTCAAATATAGAGGGAGAGTCAAATAGAGAGAGAGTCAAATAGAGAGAGAGTGAGTCAAATAGAGAGAAAGAAAGAATCAAATATAGAGAGGGAGAGTCAAATATAGAGAGAGACAGTCAAATAGAGAGAGAGAGAGAGTCAAATAGAGAGAGTGAGAGAGTCAAATAGAGAGAGAGTCAAATAGAGAGAGAGACAAATAGAGAGAGAGAGAGTCAAATAGATAGAGAAAGAGTCAAATGGAGAGAGAGAGAGTCAAATGGAGAATGAGAGAGTCAAATGGAGAGAGAGAGAGTCAAATGGAGAGAGAGAGAGTCAAACGGGGAGAGAGAGAGTCAAATGGAGAGAGAGAGAGTCAAAAGGAGAGAGGGAGTCAAATGGAGAGAGAGAGAGAGAGTCAAATGGAGAGAGAGAGAGAGTCAAATGGAGAGAGAGAGAGAGTCAAATGGAGACAGAGAGAGAGTCAATTGGAGAGAGAGAGAGTCAAATAGAGAGAGAGAGAGAGAGTCAAATAGAGTGAGAGACAAATAGAGAGAGATAGAGAGACAAATAGAGAGAGAAAGAGGGAGAAATAGAGAGAGAGAGTCAAATAGAGAGAGAGAGAGAGTCAAATGGAGAGAGAGACAAATAGAGAGAAAAAGAGACAAATAGAGAGAGAAAGAGACACAAATAGAGAGAGAGAGTCAAATAAATAGAGAGAGAGAGTCAAATAGAGAGAGAGAGAGAGAGTCAAATAGAGAGAGAGAGAGAGAGTCAAATAGAGAGAGACAGAGAGAGTCAAATAGAGAGAGAGAGTAAAATAGAAAGAGAGAGTCAAATAGAGAGAGAGAGATAGTCAAATAGAGAGAGAGAGAGTCAAGTGGAGAGTGAGAGTCAAATGCAGAGAGAGAGAGAGTGTCAAATAGAGAGAGAGTAAAATAGAAAGAGAGAGTCAAAAAGAGAGAGAGAGATAGTCAAATAGAGAGAGAGAGAGTCAAATGGAGAGTGAGAGAGTCAAATGGAGAGAGAGAGAAAGTCAAATGGAGAGAGAGAGAGAGCCAAATGGAGAGAGAGAGTCAAATGGAGAGAGAGAGAGTCAAATGGAGAGAGAGAGAGAGAGTCAAATTGCGAGAGAGACAAATAGAGAGAGATAGAGAGACAAATAGAGATAGAAAGAGGGACAAATAGAGAGAGAGAGTCAAATAGAGAGAGTGAGTCAAATATAGAGAGAGACAAATAGAGAAAAAAGAGACAAATAGAGAGAGAAAGAGACACAAATAGAGAGAGAGAGTAAAATAGAGAGAGAGACACAGAGCCAAATAGAGAAAGAGAGAGAGAGAGTAAAATAGAGATAGAGAGAGTCAAATGGAGAGAGAGAGAGTGTCAAATAGAGAGTGAGAGAGAGTCAAATAGAGAGAGAGAGAGTCAAATAGAGAGAGAGACAAATAGAGAGAAAAAGAGACAAATAGAGAGAGAAAGAGACACAAATAGAGAGAGAGAGTCAAATAGAGAGAGTAAAATAGAAAGACAGAGTCAAATAGAGAGAGAGAGAGTAAAATAGAAAGAGAGAGTCAAATAGAGAGAGAGAGAGAGTAAAATAGAAACAGAGAGTCAAATAGAGAGAGAGATAGTCAAATATAGAGAGAGAGAGTCATACATAGAGAGAGAGAGTCAAATGGAGAGTGAGAGAGTCAAATGGAGGGAGAGAGAGAGAGTCAAATGGAGAGAGAGAGAGTCAAATGGAGAGAGAGATTCAAATGGAGAGAGAGAGAGAGAGTCAAATGGAGAGAGAGAGAGCCAAATGGAGAGAGGGAGAGTCAAATGGAGAGAGAGAGAGTCAATTGGAGAGAGAGAGAGTCAAATGGAGAGAGAGAGAGTTAAATGGAGAGAGCGTCAAATGGAGGGTGAGAGAGTCAAATGGAGAGAGAGAGAGAGTCAAATGGAGGGAGAGAGAGAGAGTCAAATAGAGAGAGAGAGAGAGTCAAATAGCGAAAGAAAGGGCCACAAATAGAGAGAGAGAGAGAGTAACATAGAAAGACAGAGTCAAATAGAGAGGGAGAGTAAAATAGAAAGAGAGAGTCAAATCGAGAGAGAGAGAGAGAGTAAAATAGAAACAGAGAGTCAAATAGAGAGAGAGATAGTCAAATATAGAGAGAGAGAGTCAAATATAGAGAGAGAGAGAGTCAAATGGAGATTGAGAGAGTCAAATGGAGGGAGAGAGAGAGTCAAATGGAGAGAAAGAGAGAGAGAGAGTCAAATAGAGAGAGAGAGAGAGTCAAATGGAGAGAAAGAGAGTCAAATGGAGAGAGTGAGAGTCAAATGGAGAGAGTGGGAGTCAAATGGAGAGAGTGAGAGTCAAATGGAGAGAGAGAGAGTCAAATGGAGAGAGAGAGAGTCAAATGGAGAGTGAGAGATTCAAATGGAGAGACAGAGAGAGTCAAATGGAGAGATAGAGAGGGTCAAATGGAGAGAGGGAGAGTCAAATGGAGAGAGAGAGATTCAAATGGAAAGAGAGAGAGAGTCAAATGGAGAGAGAGAGTCAAATGGAGAGAGAGAGAGTCAAATGGAGAGAGAGAGAGTCAAATGGAGAGAGAGAGATTCAAATAGAGAGAGAGAGTTAAATAGAGAGGGAGACAAATAGAGAGAGATAGAGAGACAAATAGAGAGAGAAAGAGGGACAAATAGAGAGAGACAAATAGAGAGAGAAAGAGACACAAATAGAGAGAGAGAGTAAAATAGAGAGAGAGACACAGAGCCAAATAGAGAAAGAGAGAGAGAGAGTAAAATAGAGATAGAGAGAGTCAAATGGAGAGAGAGAGAGTGTCAAATAGAGAGTGAGAGAGGGTCAAATAGAGAGAGAGAGAGTCAATTAGAGAGAGAGACAAATAGAGAGAAAAAGAGACAAATAGAGAGAGAAAGAGACACAAATAGAGAGAGAGAGTCAAATAGAGAGAGAGAGAGAGTAAAATAGAAAGACAGAGTCAAATAGAGAGAGAAAGAGTAAAATAGAAAGAGAGAGTCAAATAGAGAGAGAGAGAGAGTAAAATAGAAACAGAGAGTCAAATAGAGAGAGAGATAGTCAAATATAGAGAGAGAGAGTCAAATGGAGAGAGAGAGAGTCAAATGGAGAGTGAGAGAGTCAAATGGAGGGAGAGAGAGAGTCAAATGGAGAGAGAGAGAGTCAAATGGAGAGAGAGGTTCAAATGGAGAGAGAGAGAGAGTCAAATGGAGAGAGAGAGAGCCAAATGGAGAGAGGGAGAGTCAAATGGAGAGAGAGAGAGTCAATTGGAGAGAGAGAGATTCAATTGGAGAGAGAGAGAGTCAAATGGAGAGAGAGAGAGTCAAAAGGAGAGAGCGTCAAATGGAGGGTGAGAGAGTCAAATGGAGAGAGAGAGAGAGTCAAATGGAGAGAGAGAGAGAGAGATTCAAATAGAGAGAGAGAGTGTGTCAAATAGGGAGAGAGAGTCAAATAGAGAGAGTGTGTCAAATAGAGAGAGAGAGTCAAACAGAGATAGATGCAAACAGAGAGAGAGAGAGTGTCAAATGGAGGGAGAGTCAGATAGAGAGAGAGAGAATCAAATAGAGAGAGAGAGAGTGTCAAATAGAGAGAGAGAGAGAGAGTCAAATAGAGAGAGAGAGAGAGTCAAATAGAGAGGGAGAGAGTCAAAAAGAGAGAGAGAGAGTCAAATGGAGAGACAGAGAGTCAAATGGAGAGAGAGAGAATCAAATGGAGAGAGAGAGAGAGAGTCAAATATAGAGGGAGAGTCAAATAGAGAGAGAGTCAAATAGAGAGAGAGTGAGTCAAATAGATAGAAAGAAAGAATCAAATATAGAGAGGGAGAGTCAAATATAGAGAGAGACAGTCAAATAGAGAGAGAGAGAGAGTCAAATAGAGAGAGTGAGAGAGTCAAATAGAGAGAGAGTCAAATAGAGAGAGAGACAAATAGAGAGAGAGAGAGTCAAATAGATAGAGAGAGAGTCAAATGGAGAGAGAGAGAGTCAAATGGAGAATGAGAGAGTCAAATGGAGAGAGAGAGAGTCAAATGGAGAATGAGAGAGTCAAATGGAGAGAGAGACAAATGGAGAGAGAGAGAGTGTCAAATGGAGAGAGAGAGAGTCAAACGGGGAGAGAGAGAGTCAAATGGAGAGAGAGAGAGTCAAAAGGAGAGAGGGAGTCAAATGGAGAGAGAGAGAGAGAGTCAAATGGAGAGAGAGAGAGAGTCAAATGGAGAGAGAGAGAGAGTCAAATGGAGACAGAGAGAGAGTCAATTGGAGAGAGAGAGAGTCAAATCGAGAGAGAGAGAGAGAGTCAAATAGAGTGAGAGACAAATAGAGAGAGATAGAGAGACAAATAGAGAGAGAAAGAGGGAGAAATAGAGAGAGAGAGTCAAATAGAGAGAGAGAGAGAGTCAAATAGAGAGAGAGACAAATAGAGAGAAAAAGAGACAAATAGAGAGAGAAAGAGACACAAATAGAGAGAGAGAGTCAAATAAATAGAGAGAGAGAGTCAAATAGAGAGAGAGAGAGAGAGTCAAATAGAGAGAGAGAGAGAGAGTCAAATAGAGAGAGACAGAGAGAGTCAAATAGAGAGAGAGAGTAAAATAGAAAGAGAGAGTCAAATAGAGAGAGAGAGATAGTCAAATAGAGAGAGAGAGAGTCAAGTGGAGAGTGAGAGTCAAATGCAGAGAGAGAGAGAGTGTCAAATAGAGAGAGAGTAAAATAGAAAGAGAGAGTCAAAAAGAGAGAGAGAGATAGTCAAATAGAGAGAGAGAGAGTCAAATGGAGAGTGAGAGAGTCAAATGGAGAGAGAGAGAAAGTCAAATGGAGAGAGAGAGAGAGCCAAATGGAGAGAGAGAGAGAGTCAAATGGAGAGAGAGAGAGTCAAATGGAGAGAGAGAGAGTCAAATAGAGAGAGAGAGAGAGAGTCAAATTGCGAGAGAGACAAATAGAGAGAGATAGAGAGACAAATAGAGATAGAAAGAGGGACAAATAGAGAGAGAGAGTCAAATAGAGAGAGTGAGTCAAATATAGAGAGAGACAAATAGAGAAAAAAGAGACAAATAGAGAGAGAAAGAGACACAAATAGAGAGAGAGAGTAAAATAGAGAGAGAGACACAGAGCCAAATAGAGAAAGAGAGAGAGAGAGTAAAATAGAAATAGAGAGAGTCAAATGGAGAGAGAGAGAGTGTCAAATAGAGAGTGAGAGAGAGTCAAATAGAGAGAGAGAGAGTCAAATAGAGAGAGAGACAAATAGAGAGAAAAAGAGACAAATAGAGAGAGAAAGAGACACAAATAGAGAGAGAGAGTCAAATAGAGAGAGAGAGAGAGTAAAATAGAAAGACAGAGTCAAATAGAGAGAGAAAGAGTAAAATAGAAAGAGAGAGTCAAATAGAGAGAGAGAGAGTAAAATAGAAACAGAGAGTCAAATAGAGAGAGAGATAGTCAAATATAGAGAGAGAGAGTCATACATAGAGAGAGAGAGTCAAATGGAGAGTGAGAGAGTCAAATGGAGGGAGAGAGAGAGAGTCAAATGGAGAGAGAGAGAGTCAAATGGAGAGAGAGATTCAAATGGAGAGAGAGAGAGAGAGTCAAATGGAGAGAGAGAGAGCCAAATGGAGAGAGGGAGAGTCAAATGGAGAGAGAGAGAGTCAATTGGAGAGAGAGAGAGTCAATTGGAGAGAGAGAGAGAGTCAAATGGAGAGAGAGAGAGTCAAATGGAGAGAGCGTCAAATGGAGGGTGAGAGAGTCAAATGGAGAGAGAGAGAGAGTCAAATGGAGAGAGAGAGAGAGAGTCAAATAGAGAGAGAGAGAGAGTCAAATAGCGAAAGAAAGGGCCACAAATAGAGAGAGAGAGAGAGTAACATAGAAAGACAGAGTCAAATAGAGAGGGAGAGTAAAATAGAAAGAGAGAGTCAAATAGAGAGAGAGAGAGAGTAAAATAGAAACAGAGAGTCAAATAGAGAGAGAGATAGTCAAATATAGAGAGAGAGAGTCAAATATAGAGAGAGAGAGAGTCAAATGGAGATTGAGAGAGTCAAATGGAGGGAGAGAGAGAGTCAAATGGAGAGAAAGAGAGAGAGAGAGTCAAATAGAGAGAGAGAGAGAGTCAAATGGAGAGAAAGAGAGTCAAATGGAGAGAGTGAGAGTCAAATGGAGAGAGTGGGAGTCAAATGGAGAGAGTGAGAGTCAAATGGAGAGAGAGAGAGTCAAATGGAGAGAGAGAGAGTCAAATGGAGAGTGAGAGATTCAAATGGAGAGACAGAGAGAGTCAAATGGAGAGATAGAGAGGGTCAAATGGAGAGAGGGAGAGTCAAATGGAGAGAGAGAGATTCAAATGGAAAGAGAGAGAGAGTCAAATGGAGAGAGAGAGTCAAATGGAGAGAGAGAGAGTCAAATGGAGAGAGAGTCAAATGGAGAGAGAGAGATTCAAATAGAGAGAGAGAGTTAAATAGAGAGGGAGACAAATAGAGAGAGATAGAGAGACAAATAGAGAGAGAAAGAGGGACAAATAGAGAGAGACAAATAGAGAGAGAAAGAGACACAAATAGAGAGAGAGAGTAAAATAGAGAGAGAGACACAGAGCCAAATAGAGAAAGAGAGAGAGAGAGTAAAATAGAGATAGAGAGAGTCAAATGGAGAGAGAGAGAGTGTCAAATAGAGAGTGAGAGAGAGTCAAATAGAGAGAGAGAGAGTCAATTAGAGAGAGAGACAAATAGAGAGAAAAAGAGACAAATAGAGAGAGAAAGAGACACAAATAGAGAGAGAGAGTCAAATAGAGAGAGAGAGAGAGTAAAATAGAAAGACAGAGTCAAATAGAGAGAGAAAGAGTAAAATAGAAAGAGAGAGTCAAATAGAGAGAGAGAGAGAGTAAAATAGAAACAGAGAGTCAAATAGAGAGAGAGATAGTCAAATATAGAGAGAGAGAGTCAAATGGAGAGAGAGAGAGTCAAATGGAGAGTGAGAGAGTCAAATGGAGGGAGAGAGAGAGTCAAATGGAGAGAGAGAGAGTCAAATGGAGAGAGAGGTTCAAATGGAGAGAGAGAGAGAGTCAAATGGAGAGAGAGAGAGCCAAATGGAGAGAGGGAGAGTCAAATGGAGAGAGAGAGAGTCAATTGGAGAGAGAGAGAGTCAATTGGAGAGAGAGAGAGTCAAATGGAGAGAGAGAGAGTCAAAAGGAGAGAGCGTCAAATGGAGGGTGAGAGAGTCAAATGGAGAGAGAGAGAGAGTCAAATGGAGAGAGAGAGAGAGAGAGTCAAATAGAGAGAGAGAGTGTGTCAAATAGGGAGAGAGTCAAATAGAGAGAGTGTGTCAAATAGAGAGAGAGAGTCAAACAGAGATAGATGCAAACAGAGAGAGAGAGAGTGTCAAATGGAGGGAGAGTCAGATAGAGAGAGAGAGAATCAAATAGAGAGAGAGAGAGTGTCAAATAGAGAGAGAGAGAGAGAGTCAAATAGAGAGAGAGAGAGAGTCAAATAGAGAGGGAGAGAGTCAAAAAAAGAGAGAGAGAGTCAAATGGAGAGACAGAGAGTCAAATGGAGAGAGAGAGAATCAAATGGAGAGAGAGAGAGAGAGTCAAATATAGAGGGAGAGTCAAATAGAGAGAGAGTCAAATAGAGAGAGAGTGAGTCAAATAGATAGAAAGAAAGAATCAAATATAGAGAGGGAGAGTCAAATATAGAGAGAGACAGTCAAATAGAGAGAGAGAGAGAGTCAAATAGAGAGAGTGAGAGAGTCAAATAGAGAGAGAGTCAAATAGAGAGAGAGACAAATAGAGAGAGAGAGAGTCAAATAGATAGAGAGAGAGTCAAATGGAGAGAGAGAGAGTCAAATGGAGAATGAGAGAGTCAAATGGAGAGAGAGAGAGTCAAATGGAGAATGAGAGAGTCAAATGGAGAGAGAGACAAATGGAGAGAGAGAGAGTGTCAAATGGAGAGAGAGAGAGTCAAACGGGGAGAGAGAGAGTCAAATGGAGAGAGAGAGTCAAAAGGAGAGAGGGAGTCAAATGGAGAGAGAGAGAGAGAATGAAATGGAGAGAGAGAGAGAGTCAAATGGAGAGAGAGAGAGAGTCAAATGGAGACAGAGAGAGAGTCAATTGGAGAGAGAGAGTCAAATAGACAGAGAGAGAGAGAGTCAAATAGAGTGAGAGACAAATAGAGAGAGATAGAGAGACAAATAGAGAGAGAAAGAGGGAGAAATAGAGAGAGAGAGTCAAATAGAGAGAGAGAGAGAGTCAAATAGAGAGAGAGACAAATAGAGAGAAAAAGAGACAAATAGAGAGAGAAAGAGACACAAATAGAGAGAGAGAGTCAAATAAATAGAGAGAGAGAGTCAAATAGAGAGAGAGAGAGAGAGTCAAATAGAGAGAGAGAGAGAGAGTCAAATAGAGAGAGACAGAGAGAGTCAAATAGAGAGAGAGAGTAAAATAGAAAGAGAGAGTCAAATAGAGAGAGAGAGATAGTCAAATAGAGAGAGAGAGAGTCAAGTGGAGAGTGAGAGTCAAATGCAGAGAGAGAGAGAGAGTGTCAAATAGAGAGAGAGTAAAATAGAAAGAGAGAGTCAAAAAGAGAGAGAGAGATAGTCAAATAGAGAGAGAGAGAGTCAAATGGAGAGTGAGAGAGTCAAATGGAGAGAGAGAGAAAGTCAAATGGAGAGAGAGAGAGAGCCAAATGGAGAGAGAGAGAGAGTCAAATGGAGAGAGAGAGAGTCAAATGGAGAGAGAGAGAGTCAAATAGAGAGAGAGAGAGAGAGTCAAATTGCGAGAGAGACAAATAGAGAGAGATAGAGAGACAAATAGAGATAGAAAGAGGGACAAATAGAGAGAGAGAGTCAAATAGAGAGAGTGAGTCAAATATAGAGAGAGACAAATAGAGAAAAAAGATTCAAATAGAGAGAGAAAGAGACACAAATAGAGAGAGAGAGTAAAATAGAGAGAGAGACACAGAGCCAAATAGAGAAAGAGAGAGAGAGAGTAAAATAGAGATAGAGAGAGTCAAATGGAGAGAGAGAGAGTGTCAAATAGAGAGTGAGAGAGAGTCAAATAGAGAGAGAGAGAGTCAAATAGAGAGAGAGACAAATAGAGAGAAAAAGAGACAAATAGAGAGAGAAAGAGACACAAATAGAGAGAGAGAGTCAAATAGAGAGAGAGAGAGAGTAAAATAGAAAGACAGAGTCAAATAGAGAGAGAGAGAGTAAAATAGAAAGAGAGAGTCAAATAGAGAGAGAGAGAGAGTAAAATAGAAACAGAGAGTCAAATAGAGAGAGAGATAGTCAAATATAGAGAGAGAGAGTCATACATAGAGAGAGAGAGTCAAATGGAGAGTGAGAGAGTCAAATGGAGGGAGAGAGAGAGTCAAATGGAGAGAGAGAGAGTCAAATGGAGAGAGAGATTCAAATGGAGAGAGAGAGAGAGAGTCAAATGGAGAGAGAGAGAGCCAAATGGAGAGAGAGAGAGTCAAATGGAGAGAGAGAGAGTCAATTGGAGAGAGAGAGTCAATTGGAGAGAGAGAGAGTCAAATGGAGAGAGAGAGAGTCAAATGGAGAGAGCGTCAAATGGAGGGTGAGAGAGTCAAATGGAGAGAGAGAGAGAGTCAAATGGAGAGAGAGAGAGAGAGTCAAATAGAGAGAGAGAGAGAGTCAAATAGCGAAAGAAAGGGCCACAAATAGAGAGAGAGAGTCAAATAGAGAGAGAGAGAGAGTCAAATAGCGAAAGGGCCACAAATAGAGAGAGAGAGAGAGTAACATAGAAAGACAGAGTCAAATAGAGAGGGAGAGTAAAATAGAAAGAGAGAGTCAAATAGAGAGAGAGAGAGAGAGTAAAATAGAAACAGAGAGTCAAATAGAGAGAGAGATAGTCAAATATAGAGAGAGAGAGTCAAATATAGAGAGAGAGAGAGTCAAATGGAGATTGAGAGAGTCAAATGGAGGGAGAGAGAGAGTCAAATGGAGAGAAAGAGAGAGAGAGAGTCAAATAGAGAGAGAGAGAGAGTCAAATGGAGAGAAAGAGAGTCAAATGGAGAGAGTGAGAGTCAAATGGAGAGAGTTGGAGTCAAATGGAGAGAGTGAGAGTCAAATGGAGAGAGAGAGAGTCAAATGGAGAGAGAGAGAGTGAAATGGAGAGTGAGAGATTCAAATGGAGAGACAGAGAGAGTCAAATGGAGAGATAGAGAGGGTCAAATGGAGAGAGGGAGAGTCAAATGGAGAGAGAGAGATTCAAATGGAAAGAGAGAGAGAGTCAAATGGAGAGAGAGAGTAAAATGGAGAGAGAGAGAGTCAAATGGAGAGAGAGAGAATCAATATGGAGAGAGAGACAGTCAAATGGACAGAGACAGAGTCAAATGGAGAGAGAGAGAGAATCAGTTGGAGAGAGGGAGAGAGTAAATTGGAGAGAGAGAGAGAGTCAAATGGAGAGAGAGAGAGAGAGAGTCAAATGGAGAGAGGGAGAGTCAAATGGAGAGAGTGAGAGTCAAATGGAGAGAGAGAGAGACAAATGGAGAGAGGGAGAGAGTCAAATAGAGAGAGAGAGTCAAATAGAGAGAGAGAGAGAGAGTCAAATAGAGAGAGAGTGTCAAATAGGGAGAGAGAGTCAAATAGAGAGAGTGTGTCAAATAGAGAGAGAGAGTCAAACAGAGATAGATGCAAACAGAGAGAGAGAGAGTGTCAAATGGAGGGAGAGTCAGATAGAGAGAGAGAGAATCAAATAGAGAGAGAGAGAGTGTCAAATAGAGAGAGAGAGAGAGAGTCAAATAGAGAGAGAGAGAGAGTCAAATAGAGAGGGAGAGAGTCAAAAAGAGAGAGAGAGAGTCAAATGGAGAGACAGAGAGTCAAATGGAGAGAGAGAGAATCAAATGGAGAGAGAGAGAGAGTCAAATATAGAGGGAGAGTCAAATAGAGAGAGAGTCAAATAGAGAGAGAGCGAGTCAAATAGAGAGAAAGAAAGAATCAAATATAGAGAGGGAGAGTCAAATATAGAGAGAGACAGTCAAATAGAGAGAGAGAGAGAGTCAAATAGAGAGAGTGAGAGAGTCAAATAGATAGAGAGAGAGTCAAATGGAGAGAGAGAGAGTCAAATGGAGAATGAGAGAGTCAAATGGAGAGAGAGACAAATGGAGAGAGAGAGAGTGTCAAATGGAGAGAGAGAGAGAGAGTCAAATATAAAGAGAGAGAGTCAAATAGAAAGAGAGAGAGAGTCAAATAGAGAGAGAGAGAGAGAGAGTCAAATAGAGAGAGAGAGAGTCAAATAGAGACAGAGAGATAGAGTCAAATAGAGAGAGAGAGAGAGAGCCAAATAGAGAGAGAGAGAGAGTCAAATAGAGAGATAGAGAGAGAGTCAAATAGAGACAGAGAGAGTCAAATAGATAGAGCGTCAAATGGAGAGAGAGAGACTCAAATGGAGAGAGAGAGAGGATCAAATGGAGAGAGAGGGAGAGAGTCAAATGGAAAGAGAGAGAGAGTGAAATGGAGAGAGAGTGAAATGGAGAGAGAGAGAGAGTCAAATGGAGATAAAGAGAGAGTCAAATGGAGACAGAGAGAGAGTCAAATGGAGAGAGAAAGAGAGTCAAATGGAGAGAGAGAGCGAGTCAAATGGAGAGAGAGAGTCAAATGGAGAGAGAGAGAGAGTCAAATGGAGGGAGAGAGTCAAATGGAGAGAGAGATTCAAATGGCGAGAAAGAGAGAGTCAAATGGAGAGAGAAAGAGAGTCAAATGGAGAGAGAGAGAGAGTCAAATGGAGGGAGAGAGAGTCAAATGGGGATAGAGAGAGTCAAATGGACAGAGACAGAGTCAAATGGAGAGAGAGAGAGAGTCAATTGGAGAGAGAGAGAAAGTCAATTGGAGCGAGAGAGAGAGTCAAATGAAGAGAGTGAGAGAGTCAAATGGAGAGAGAGAGAGTGTCAAATGGAGGGAGACAGAGTCAAATGGGGAAAAAGAGAGAGAGTCAAATGGAGAGAGAGAGAGAGCGTCAAATAGATAGAGAGAGAGAGAGTCAAATGGAGAGAGAGAGAGAGACAAATGGAGAGAGAGAGAGTGTCAAATGGAGAGAAAGAGAGAGTCAAATGGCAAGAGAGAGAGTCAAATGGAGAGAGATACAGTGTCAAATGGTGACAGAGAGTGAGTCAAAAGGATAGAGAGAGAGAGTCAAATACAGAGAGACAAATAGAGAGAGAAAGAGAGACAAATAGAGAGAGAAAGAAAGACAAATGGAGTGAGAGAGTCAAATAGAGAGAGAGAGAGAGTCAAATAGATAGAGAGACAAATAGAGAGAAAAAGAGAGACAAATAGAGAGAGAAAGAGAGACAAATAGAGAGAGTGAGTCAAATAGAGAGAGAGAGAGTCAAATAGAGAGAGAGAGAGAGAGTCAAATAGAGAGAGAGAGAGTCAAATAGAGAGAGAGAGTCAAATAGAGAGTGAGAGTCAAATAGAGAGAGAGAGCCAAATAGAGAGAGAGAGTCAAGAGTCAAATGGAGACAGAGTCAAATAGAGAGAGAGAGAGAGAGAGAGTCAAACAGAGAGAGATGCAGACAGAGAGAGAGTGTGAAATAGAGAGAGAGAGTCAAATAGAGAGAGAGAGAGTCAAATAGAGAGAGAGAGAGTCAAATAGAGAGAAAGAGTCAAGAGTCAAATGGAGAGAGAGTCAAATAGAGGGAGAGAGAGAATTGGAGTCAAACAGAGAGAATGTCAAACAGAGAGAGGTGCAAACAGAGAGAGAGAGAGAGAGAGAGTCAAATAGAGAGAGAGACTCAAATAGAGAGAGAGAGTCAAATAGAGAGAGAGAGAATGTCAAATAGACAGAGAGAGAGAGTCAAATGGAGAGAGAGTCAAATGGAGAGAGAGAGAGTCAAATGGAGAGAGAGAGTCAAATGGAGAGAGAGAGTGTCAAATGGACAGAGAGAAAGTCAAATGGAGAGAGAGAGAGTCAAATGGAGAGAGAGAGATTCAAATGGAGAGTGAGAGAGAGTCAGATGGAGAGACAGAGAGTGTCAAATGGAGAGAGAGAGAGTCAAATAGAAAGAGAGAAAGAGTCAAATAGAGAGAGAGAGAGAGTCAAATAGAGAGAGAGAGAGAGAGAGTCAAATAGAGAGAGAGAGATATAGTCAAATAGAGAGAGAGAGAGAGAGAGTAAAATAGAGAGAGAGAGAGTCAAATGGATAGAGTGAGAGTCAAATGGAGAGAGAGAGAGTCCAATGAAGAGAGAGTGAGAGTCAAATGGAGAGAGAGAGAGTCAAATGGAGAGAGAGAGAGAATCAAATGGAGAGAGAGAGAGTATCAAATGGAAAGAGAGAGAGAGAGTCAAATGGAAAGAGAGAGAGAGTCAAATGGAGAGAGAGAGTCAAATGGAGTGAGAGAGAGAGAATCAAATGGAGAGAGAGAGTCAAATGGAGAGAGGGATTCAAATGGCGAGAGAGAGAGTGTCAAATGGAGAGAGAAAGAGAGTCAAATGGAGAGAGAGAGAGAGTCAAATGGAGAGAGAGAGAGAGACAAATGGAGAGAGAGAGAGTGTCAAATGGAGAGTGAGAGAGAGAGTCAAATATAAAGAGAGAGAGTCAAATAGAAATAGAGAGAGAGTCAAATAGAGAGAGAAAGAGAGTCAAATAGAGAGAGAGAGTGAGTCAAATAGAGACAGAGAGATAGAGTCAAATAGAGAGAGAGAGAGAGAGAAAAAGAGAGAGAGAGGTTCAAATAGAGAGAGAGAGAGAGTCAAATAGAGAGAGAGAGAGTCAAATAGAAAGAGAGAGAGAGCGTCAAATAGAGAGAGAGAGAGTCAAATACATAGAGAGAGAGTGAAATGGAGAGAGAGAGAGTCAAATGGAGAGAGAGAGAGGATCAAATGGAGAGAGATAGAGAGAGAGTCAAATGGAAAGAGAGAGAGAGTCAAATGGAGAGAGAGTCAAATGGAGAGAGAGAGTCAAATGGAGATAAAGAGAGAGTCATATGGAGACAGAGAGAGAGTCAAATAGAGAGAGAGAGAGAGAGTCAAATGGAAAGAGAGAGAGGGTGAAATGGAGATAAAGAGAGAGTCAAATGGAGACAGAGAGAGAGTCAAATGGAGAGAGAGAGAGGATCAAATGGAGAGAGAGAGAGAGAGTCAAATGGAAAGAGAGAGAGGGTGAAATGGAGATAAAGAGAGAGTCAAATGGAGACAGAGAGAGAGTCAAATGGAGAGAGAGAGAGAGTCAAATGGAGAGAGAGAGAGAGTCAAATGGAGAGAGAGAGAGAGTCAAATGGAGAGAGAGAGAGTCAAATGGAGAGAGAGAGAGGATCAAATGGAGAGAGAGAGAGAGAGTCAAATGGAAAGAGAGAGAGGGTGAAATGGAGATAAAGAGAGAGTCAAATGGAGACAGAGAGAGAGTCAAATGGAGAGAGAGAGAGAGTCAAATGGAGAGAGAGAGAGAGTCAAATGGAGAGAGAGAGAGAGTCAAATGGAGGGAGAGAGTCAAATGGAGAGAGAGATTCAAATGGCGAGAGAGAGAGAGTCATATGGAGAGAGAAAGAGAGTCAAATGGATAGAGAGAGAGAGTCAAATGGAGGGAGAGAGAGTCAAATGGGGATAGAGAGAATCAAATGGACAGAGACAGAGTCAAATGGAGAGAGAGAGAAAGTCAACTGGAGAGAGAGAGAAAGTCAATTGGAGCGAGAGAGAGAGTCAAATGGAGAGAGTGAGAGAGTCAAATGGAGAGAGAGAGAGAGTCAAATGGAGGGAGACAGAGTCAAATGTGGAAAAAGAGAGAGAGTCAAATGGAGAGCGAGAGAGAGCGTCAAATAGATAGAGAGAGAGAGAGTCAAATGGAGAGAGAGAGAGAGACAAATGGAGAGAGAGAGAGTGTCAAATGGAGAGAGAGAGAGTGTCAAATGGAGAGAGAGAGACAGCGTCAAATATATATAGAGAGAGAGAGTCAAATGGAGAGAGAGAGAGAGACAAATTGGGAGAGAGAGAGTGTCAAATGGAGAGAGAGAGAGAGAGTCAAATATAAAGAGAGAGAGTCAAATAGAAAGAGAGAGAGAGTCAAATAGAGAGAGAAAGAGAGTCAAATAGAGAGAGAGAGTGAGTCAAATAGAGACAGAGAGATAAAGTCAAATAGAGAGAGAGAGAGAGAGTCAAATAGAGAGAGAGAGAGAGAGTCAAATAGAGAGAGAGAGAGAGTCAAATAGAGAGAGAGAGAGTCAAATAGAGAGAGAGAGAGAGAGAGAGTCAAATAGAGAGAGAGAGAGTCAAATAGATAGAGAGAGAGTGAAATGGAGAGAGAGAGAGTCAAATGGAGAGAGAGAGAGGATCAAATGGAGAGAGATAGAGAGAGAGTCAAATGGAAAGAGAGAGAGAGTCAAATGGAGAGAGAGTCAAATGGAGAGAGAGAGTCAAATGGAGATAAAGAGAGAGTCATATGGAGACAGAGAGAGAGTCAAATAGAGAGAGAGAGAGATTCAAATAGAGAGAGAGAGAGTCAAATAGATAGAGAGAGAGTCAAATGGAGAGAGAGTCAAATGGAGAGAGAGAGAGTCAAATGGAGAGAGAGAGAGGATCAAATGGAGAGAGAGAGAGAGAGAGTCAAATGGAAAGAGAGAGAGAGTGAAATGGAGATAAAGAGAGAGTCAAATGGAGACAGTGAGAGAGTCAAATGGAGAGAGAGAGAGAGTCAAATGGAGAGAGAGAGAGAGTCAAATGGATAGAGAGAGAGTCAAATGGAGAGAGAGAGAGAGTCAAATGGAGGGAGAGAGTCAAATGGAGAGAGAGATTCAAATGGCGAGAGAGAGAGAGTCAAATGGAGAGAGAAAGAGAGTCAAATGGAGAGAGAGAGAGAGTCAAATGGAGGGAGAGAGAGTCAAATGGGGATAGAGAGAGTCAAATGGGGACAGAGACAGAGTCAAATGGAGAGAGAGAGAGAGTCAAATGGAGGGAGAGAGAGTCAAATGGGGACAGAGAGAGAGTCAAATGGAGAGAGAGAGAGAGTCAAATGGAGAAGAGAGAGAGTCAAATGGAGAGAGAGAGAGAGCGTCAAATATATAGAGAGAGAGAGAGCAAAATGGAGAGAGAGAGAGAGACAAATGGAGAGAGAGAGAGTGTCAAATGGAGAGTGAGAGAGAGAGTCAAATATAAAGAGAGAGAGTCAAATAGAAAGAGAGAGAGAGTCAAATAGAGAGAGAGAGAGTCAAATAGAGAGAGAGAGAGAGCGTCAAATAGAGAGAGAGAGAGTCAAATACATAGAGAGTGAAATGGAGAGAGAGAGAGTCAAATGGAGAGAGAGAGAGGGTCAAATGGAGAGAGATAGAGAGAGAGTCAAATGGAAAGAGAGAGAGGGTGAAATGGAGATAAAGAGAGAGTCAAATGGAGACAGAGAGAGAGTCAAATGGAGAGAGAGAGAGAGTCAAATGGAGAGAGAGAGAGAGTCAAATGGAGAGAGAGAGAGTCAAATGGAGAGAGAGAGAGAGTCAAATGGAGGGAGAGAGTCAAATGGAGAGAGAGATTCAAATGGCGAGAGAGAGAGAGTCAAATCGAGAGAGAGAGAGTCAAATAGAGAGAGAGAGTCAAATAGAGAGTGAGAGTCAAATAGAGAGAGAGAGCCAAATAGAGAGAGAGAGTCAAGAGTCAAATGGAGACAGAGTCAAATAGAGAGAGAGAGAGAGAGAGAGTCAAACAGAGAGAGATGCAGACAGAGAGAGAGAGTGAAATAGAGAGAGAGAGTCAAATAGAGAGAGAGAGAGTCAAATAGAGAGAGAGAGAGTCAAATAGAGAGAAAGAGTCAAGAGTCAAATGGAGAGAGAGTCAAATAGAGGGAGAGAGAGAATTGGAGTCAAACAGAGAGAATGTCAAACAGAGAGTGGTGCAAACAGAGAGAGAGAGAGAGAGAGAGAGTCAAATAGAGAGAGAGACTCAAATAGAGAGAGAGAGTCAAATAGAGAGAGAGAGAATGTCAAATAGAGAGAGAGAGAGTCAAATGGAGAGAGAGTCAAATGGAGAGAGAGAGAGTCAAATGGAGAGAGAGAGTCAAATGGAGAGAGAGAGTGTCAAATGGACAGAGAGAAAGTCAAATGGAGAGAGAGAGAGTCAAATGGAGAGAGAGAGATTCAAATGGAGAGTGAGAGAGAGTCAGATGGAGAGACAGAGAGTGTCAAATGGAGAGAGAGAGAGTCAAATAGAAAGAGAGAAAGAGTCAAATAGAGAGAGAGAGAGAGTCAAATAGAGAGAGAGAGTCAAATGGAGAGAGAGAGAGAGTCAAATGGAGGGAGAGAGTCAAATGGAGAGAGAGATTCAAATGGCGAGAAAGAGAGAGTCAAATGGAGAGAGAAAGAGAGTCAAATGGAGAGAGAGAGAGAGTCAAATGGAGGGAGAGAGAGTCAAATGGGGATAGAGAGAGTCAAATGGACAGAGACAGAGTCAAATGGAGAGAGAGAGAGAGTCAATTGGAGAGAGAGAGAAAGTCAATTGGAGCGAGAGAGAGAGTCAAATGAAGAGAGTGAGAGAGTCAAATGGAGAGAGAGAGAGTGTCAAATGGAGGGAGACAGAGTCAAATGGGGAAAAAGAGAGAGAGTCAAATGGAGAGAGAGAGAGAGCGTCAAATAGATAGAGAGAGAGAGAGTCAAATGGAGAGAGAGAGAGAGACAAATGGAGAGAGAGAGAGTGTCAAATGGAGAGAAAGAGAGAGTCAAATGGCAAGAGAGAGAGTCAAATGGAGAGAGATACAGTGTCAAATGGTGACAGAGAGTGAGTCAAAAGGATAGAGAGAGAGAGTCAAATACAGAGAGACAAATAGAGAGAGAAAGAGAGACAAATAGAGAGAGAAAGAAAGACAAATGGAGTGAGAGAGTCAAATAGAGAGAGAGAGAGAGTCAAATAGATAGAGAGACAAATAGAGAGAAAAAGAGAGACAAATAGAGAGAGAAAGAGAGACAAATAGAGAGAGTGAGTCAAATAGAGAGAGAGAGAGTCAAATAGAGAGAGAGAGAGAGAGTCAAATAGAGAGAGAGAGAGTCAAATAGAGAGAGAGAGTCAAATAGAGAGTGAGAGTCAAATAGAGAGAGAGAGCCAAATAGAGAGAGAGAGTCAAGAGTCAAATGGAGACAGAGTCAAATAGAGAGAGAGAGAGAGAGAGAGTCAAACAGAGAGAGATGCAGACAGAGAGAGAGTGTGAAATAGAGAGAGAGAGTCAAATAGAGAGAGAGAGAGTCAAATAGAGAGAGAGAGAGTCAAATAGAGAGAAAGAGTCAAGAGTCAAATGGAGAGAGAGTCAAATAGAGGGAGAGAGAGAATTGGAGTCAAACAGAGAGAATGTCAAACAGAGAGAGGTGCAAACAGAGAGAGAGAGAGAGTCAAATAGAGAGAGAGACTCAAATAGAGAGAGAGAGTCAAATAGAGAGAGAGAGAATGTCAAATAGACAGAGAGAGAGAGTCAAATGGAGAGAGAGTCAAATGGAGAGAGAGAGAGTCAAATGGAGAGAGAGAGTCAAATGGAGAGAGAGAGTGTCAAATGGACAGAGAGAAAGTCAAATGGAGAGAGAGAGAGTCAAATGGAGAGAGAGAGATTCAAATGGAGAGTGAGAGAGAGTCAGATGGAGAGACAGAGAGTGTCAAATGGAGAGAGAGAGAGTCAAATAGAAAGAGAGAAAGAGTCAAATAGAGAGAGAGAGAGAGTCAAATAGAGAGAGAGAGAGAGAGAGTCAAATAGAGAGAGAGAGATATAGTCAAATAGAGAGAGAGAGAGAGAGAGTAAAATAGAGAGAGAGAGAGTCAAATGGATAGAGTGAGAGTCAAATGGAGAGAGAGAGAGTCCAATGAAGAGAGAGTGAGAGTCAAATGGAGAGAGAGAGAGTCAAATGGAGAGAGAGAGAGAATCAAATGGAGAGAGAGAGAGTATCAAATGGAAAGAGAGAGAGAGAGTCAAATGGAAAGAGAGAGAGAGTCAAATGGAGAGAGAGAGTCAAATGGAGTGAGAGAGAGAGAATCAAATGGAGAGAGAGAGTCAAATGGAGAGAGGGATTCAAATGGCGAGAGAGAGAGTGTCAAATGGAGAGAGAAAGAGAGTCAAATGGAGAGAGAGAGAGAGTCAAATGGAGAAAAAAGAGAGACAAATGGAGAGAGAGAGAGTGTCAAATGGAGAGTGAGAGAGAGAGTCAAATATAAAGAGAGAGAGTCAAATAGAAATAGAGAGAGAGTCAAATAGAGAGAGAAAGAGAGTCAAATAGAGAGAGAGAGTGAGTCAAATAGAGACAGAGAGATAGAGTCAAATAGAGAGAGAGAGAGAGAAAAAAGAGAGAGAGAGGTTCAATAGAGAGAGAGAGAGAGTCAAATAGAGAGAGAGAGAGTCAAATAGAAAGAGAGAGAGAGCGTCAAATAGAGAGAGAGAGAGTCAAATACATAGAGAGAGAGTCAAATGGAGAGAGAGAGAGGATCAAATGGAGAGAGATAGAGAGAGAGTCAAATGGAAAGAGAGAGAGAGTCAAATGGAGAGAGAGTCAAATGGAGAGAGAGAGTCAAATGGAGATAAAGAGAGAGTCATATGGAGACAGAGAGAGAGTCAAATA